>NC_141297.1:382500-645000 GCF_037954325.1 Fistularia commersonii | reverse complement strand
CCCCTGCAGGAACCTGCAGAACTACCCTGCAATTCACATCAGCTGAGGGATTAACGTAAACAGTTTAGTGTGCGGCAGAAAGACGCTACAAGAGCTGGACGTGTGTGTGTGTGTGTGTGTGTGTGTGTGTGTGTGTGTGTGTTTGCCGGTTGCATAGCTGCTTGTGGCTGGGTATTGGGTGACAGATGGCGAAGCACCTCGCTCGGATTAATAGCTGGATTGTCCATCCAATCGGCTCTGCCTGCAGTGTGGAGAGGGTGTGGTTAAAAATAGTCTGACGTGTCTAATCTGCTGCCTGTGTGTGTGTGTGTGTGTGTGTGTGTGTGTGTGTGTGTGTGTGTGTGTGTGTGTGTGTGTGTGTGTGCGTGTGTGTTTTTGCTGGGATTGTCGGTGCCGTCCGTTGCCTTTCCGCCGCAGACGCTCGCGCGCCAGTCCGAAACCGAACGGCATATCGATCAGATGGGGTGGTAACCATGGCAACCGGCGCAGCCCCAGCGGTAGAAGCCGCCACGGCGCCGCATAGATTTGCACAGAGTGTGTTTTCCCTCCCCGCCGCAGCACGTGGGCGTGCTGGAAGGACGCGGCAGGTGGTGGAGGAAGAAGGCGTGGCCTGTTTCCCCCCCCCTCGCGGCGTCCCGCATGCTCGCGGCAGCGCCGCACGGGAGAGGCCCGGGCGGGAGGAGGGCCGCCGTGACTCTAAGACGTCTGAACATGTCTCTCCCGTGTCTCCTCTCGTCCTCCAGATCTTCGCGATCTTCGCCTTCTCCACGTGCGGCAGCTACTCGGGGATGTTCAGGATGAGCATCGAGTGCTCCAACCGCTCCGAGAGTGACCTCAGCATAGAAGTCAAATTCGACTACCCCTTCAGGTACGTTCTGGCGAGGTCGCCTCCGGGGTCGGGGAACCGGCGGGTTGTGTTTGGAGGCACCTTCACCAGGACCCAGATACCTCCACCAGACCCAAAGGCACCGCTAGTTTGCGTAAACCTCCACCAGACCCCGGAATGTTCCACCAAACACCCCCGGACATCGCAGAGCTGAAGAAGATTGGAGCAGATACCAGTGTCCACCTGCTTCAGGGTTCGAGGTGCCAAGCGTAGAGAAAAGAGAGGGATGAGGAGGTCATTGAAGGGACGTGGATCCCGGAGGAGACCGAGGAGCTTCACTGAACCAAGAGGAAGGTGTCTGCTTTCAAGGTTCTGCTTGAGCTCCTGTGATGGTTCTGCTCCACGTGGAGAAGTTCACACGTCACAACTCTCCACTCGAGAGTCTCAGGTGTGAACCTTGTCTCAGAAGGTAAACCATCTCAGCTTAGAAAGCGCTTTCCTCACCTTCACATTCCCCTGTTGACACTCAGACACTGAGCATACAAGGTGGTAACCATACCATCAGGGGCAAGTGGGGGCTCAGCGTCAGTCCAAGACAAAAAACAGGAGGAGCCGTGGATCAAACTGCCAACCTTCCCTTCTGCGTGATGCCTGCTCTGCCAACCCTACAGAGAAGAAGAAGAAGAAGAAGATGAAGAAGAAGAAGAAGAAGAAGAAGAAGAAGAAGAAGAAGAAGGAGAAGAAGAAGAAGAAGAAGAAGGAGAAGAAGAAGAAGAAGGAGAAGAAGAAGAAGAAGAAGAAGAAGAAGAAGAAGAAGAAGAAGAAGAAGAAGAAGAAGGAGAAAGCCCTTTATTAGCTCCCTTCAGTGATACACATCAGCTAAATGAATCCACTGCATGAAAGCATCATGGACGAACCCTGAGGAGCACCCGGGGAGCAGTTGGAGCCCCAGTGTCCTGCTGAACTGCACTTCAACACTCTAGGGGGGAACTTGGGAATTGAACCAGAAACGTTTGTTTCCAAGACAACCGCTGAGCTCCTGAGCGGCGCTGCTCCAGGTTCAAGTATCCTGCCTCAGGACACTTCAAGATGCAGGCGGGGGGTTCGGAGGTTGGAACCACCAACCTCTGAGGACACAGGCAGCAAAGGCAGAACTCCATCTCTGCTGTTGTTTGTCCGTTCCATCAGAGACGGTTCTGTGAAGCAGAGTTGTGTCCAGATAGCTGTCAAATCCACTGTTATGGTTTAATCCCGGTTTGTGGTTGTGGATTCAAGCGCTCTTCATCTGCTCTTCCAAAAGGAAACCTCAGGTCAGCAACGTCTAAGGCCTCAGGGGAGTGTCAGGGGAGTGTCAGGGGAGTGTCAGGGGAGTGTCGCACAGGATGCACAAGGGTGACCAGCAGAAAGAATAGAGAAGAAACCATGGCATCAGTAAAACGAGGGAGAAGAATTCTTCACCAATCATGTATTTGATGCGAGCACAGAGCGCCTTTGTCTACTGTGCTGCCTCTTTCTTAGAATCCAGTCCAGGGGGCGGCAACCCTGAACACCCAAAGAGACATTTGGACCCGGTTTCCTCGGAAAAGAAACACTGGGAGCCGCAATTACTCTTTGACGTCTAAAATAAAGGCACCACTGTATATATTGCTTTTTATGACCTTTACACTTTGTATAAACGAGTGTGTTGCTTCTGAAATTCACAAAGTATTACAGAGAAAATTAAATCTTATTTATGTAATGAACTCATTTTGAGCTTTGGGCTTTCAGAGCGTGTAGCGGAGCCTTGACCTGACTCTTAAAAATAAATCGGGAAAAAAATCACTGTGTCAGTAAACAATAAGAAATAAATATTTGCAAAATATCTTCATAAATATTATATTTTACCTGGTTTATGGGACTTCTGCTCCTGAACTTCTGCGCACAGCATCTGCACATCGGGACTTTACCGGCGGGCGGGTATACCGGCTTCCGCCAGTGTGACGTTATTTTGAGCGGCGAAAAATAATAAATATGATTTTATTTAATAGTTCAAGATCACAACAATCTTCCAACTCAGAACTAAAAGTTAAAGAAAGGAATTAACACAAATAAGAATAAGAATAAGAACAACTTTATTAATCCCGAAGGAAATTGCAGTGCCAGAGTTACAGAAAATATAACAGTAATAAATAATAAAGAAAGGCAGAATTAGAAATAAAAATAAACTATAAACTATAAAGTGTTTCAGTGAAACTATAAAGTGTCTTAGTAAGCAGTGATAAAACTATAAGTGTCTTCGTAACAAGTGACAATACAAAGTGACAATAAAGTGACAATACAAAACAAATGAAATACACTTCAATTCAATATTTATAATTTATTTTCCCAAGTCGCTCGGAGTGTAAAGATGGAAGAGCCGCGGGTCGCCGACCCCTGGACTAGATGATCTGCAGCTCCTCCATCGACGCCATCGTTGTTATTGTCTGAAACGCTCTGAACTCCGCGCTGCCCTCTGGTGGCCGTTTGCCGAGCAGCCCTGGCGACAGAAAGCGCCGCAGGAGGTCCGCGGGCAGTGACCTTTGACCGCGTTCGAAACCGACGCTTTATTCGAGGAGAAATGAGCCTTTCGTAGCCGCCGGTGGTTCGGTCGCAGCGACGGGCGGTTCCATCCGGGTCGCCTACGAGGATCTTCATCGCCCGTCTGCTCAGTGTGTCCTTCTGTTCTCAGGCTCCATCAGGTTTACTTTGACACCCCCACCTGTAAGGGAGGGAACCCAGACCGCGTGTTCCTGATCGGGGACTACTCTTCGTCGGCCGAGTTCTTCGTCACCATCGGCGTCTTCTCCTTCCTCTACTCGATGGCGGCTCTCTCCGTGTACTGCTTCATCCTGGAGAAGTACCGCGAGAACAACAAGGGCCCCCAGATCGTGAGTTGGCCTGACTCTCAGGAAACGACCGACGGGGTTTTCGTCGGTCGCCGAGCTCTGATCGTTTCCTTCTCAGGACTTCGTGGTGACGGCGGTGTTCGCCTTCATGTGGCTGGTGTCCTCGTGCGCTTGGGCTAAAGGCCTGTCGGATGTGAAAGCGGCCACCGATCCGGAGATGGTGGTCAAACAGGCCCCGGCCTGCAAAGAGCCCGAGACCGTCTGCCGCGAGGTCTACGACCCCAAGGTTTCTGGCCTCAACACCTCAGTGGTGAGTCAGATTTTCCCGAAGCTGCTCTTGACCCATCAGATGTTTCCCTTCTGAGTAACATCTGATGGGCCCCAGATGACCAAAGTAACAATGTCACAACAATAGCACTTTCAACTTGCAAAATACATATTTTATTGCCTGTTTATATATTGTGTAGTTATTTTATTGCCTATCTGTATATTTCATATATATTGTCTATTTTATACCGTTTTACATTTGTATTGTCCAGGACTACAGATGGAAAGTAGCTATGAGCTATAATCTGGTACAAACATCTCTGCCTCTGTGCTTCATGTATTTGTACACTGTCCTAACAAACTTCTAAACAAACAAACAAACCAACAGACAGACCCGAGGAGAGGAAGGACTTCATGTACAAAGCGATTGTAAAGATTGTGATGGTAAAGGCCGTCATCGCGGGTACGCTTGGGCTTTTTGGCCCTTTTCTGCCGAGGTCTGACACCCGTGGAGCTGCGCCTCACCTCCGCTTACACTCCAAGTCCCATCGATGGCGCTGAGATACCGGAAGAATCGACGAGTCCCCGACGATCGCGCCGCCGAAAACGCGACTCGCGATCGAAGATTCGGCGCCGCTTGAAACGCCAGGTCGCGGACGTGGGCGGCTCACCTTTTGCAACCCTTCCTCCCCGGCAGGCTTTTGGCTTCATCAACGTGATCCTGTGGATCGGGAACCTGTGGTTCGTGTTCAAGGAGACCGGCTGGATGGCCGCCTTCGCCGGGACGTACGTGTCGTCGCAGGAAAAGCAGCCGGCCCCCGACACCTTCGCCCAAGGGGGCTACGGCCAGCAGGACCCCTACGCCGGATCCCAGGGAGGCTACCAGCCCGACTACGGCCAGCAGGGAGGCTATAACGAGGACGGCGGGTACAGCCAGGGCTACGACCAGCAGCCCACCTCCTACTCCAATCAGATGTGAGCCCGTCCAGTGAAACCCCAGCTGCAGGATGGTGAGTGTAAACAGACCGAGCGAAGATGCGCGATTTGTCGAACCGAGCGCCGGCCGATCGCGTGACGTACCTCGGTCCCTCTGGCCTTCGCGCCCTCTCCATCGCATCAAACAAATCCGATCCGAATTTGCTGGAGAGTTCCCGAGAAGGGCGGCTTCGCCGACCTCGCATCCGTTCTCCCGCGTCGCATCGCACCGGCACTTTTGCCGGCGTATGACTCGCGTGACGGCCGGCGTGTCCTTTTCCATCTCTGACTGTCCTCCTCCTCCCTCCGTCCTCCTCCCAGGGTGACCTCGTGATGACGGCACGTGGCCTCGTCCGCCGCCGCCGCCGCCGCCGCCGCCTGCATTTCTGCACTCCTCTGTTCAGTCTGTTTGTGTGTTTGTGAGTTGACAGGCAAAAAGGGAGAGAGGCACGGAGGGTCGACGCCGGTTGGGGCCTCGGGGGTGGGGGGGCAACACCACTAGGGGGCGGGATTGGGGTGAGGGTGGGTGGGTGGGCGGGGGGGGCGGGGGGGCGGGGGTCTTTGCTGTACCATGATGTTTATTCTCGTGATGTATTTAACTGTAGAAGACAACAGAGGATTGTCTGTTTGGTTATACGAGAAAAACTTGAATACAAATACCAAAACGTACATTGACGAACATTGAAGAGAATTCTTGTCATGGAGAAGACTTACATTTATGAAAAGAAAACTGTAGTAATATCTAACTTGGGAGAATGTATTTGTCTGTGCTGTGTAAATATCGACATGCTGATATATATATATATATATGATTCTATGTACCCGGTTGAATAATTGTGCACTCCATATTAGTTGTTATACAACAAATGTTGAGCACAGAGTTATTCAATTGCATCTCATTCGGTTCTGTTCGGGAGCGAATAGCGTTTGGTTTTGGACCCGCCGACACTCGCATCCGTTCATCGCGGGCTCTCGGAACATCTCCCGTTTTGCTTCGAACCCTCGCGTTTGTTCGGTCGGTTCCGTTCCAGTCGGTCGGCGTTTTCGGGCGGGACTTCGGGCGCGGGCGAAAGGGGCGGAATAACCGTTCGTGCAGCCGGGAGGACGAGAAGATCATCCGCGTGGAGGCGGAGGGCGACGGCGACGTATAGCAATAGCACCGAGTAGATACTGGTCCGAGAAGCGAGTCCGGATTTTATTTGTCTTCGTGCGTGTTTCTTCCGTCTGTCCGGAGAGGTCCGACCCTCGTGATATTTTAGACCCCCCTGTTTTGAAACTCCAAAATGCATAGGGTTATGAAAATTAGTGAGCATGGTAGCATCTTATATTTGCTGTGCTGTTTCAAAAACTGCTATAGTGCGCTATCGGTATGATCGTCGTGCGTCGGGACGGCGAGCGACAGTTTTGAAAATCGTGTGTTTGTTTTGTTCGTCGGCATCCAACGGGTTTTATTTCTTTATCTATCGGTCGATTCGTTTCCGTCGATGAACCTCGTCCTCCGTTTTCGATTGCCTTTAACGTGGTCCGGAAAGTTGTGAGACAGAGTCATATAGTTTGTTTGTTTTTTTTTTTTTGTTTTTTGGAAACCGGTGTTTCTATCGCAACGCAATCGGAGATACTCGCGTCGACGCCGTCGGAGGAGAGCGCCAGGGTCCCGCGGCCGCAGACCTACTCGCCGTCGGCCTCCGCCAGGCCGGCAGATTTATGCACACAGGTACTTCCTCGGACGCTAAATCGCCCCCGGCGACGACCGACGGGCCCCAAACGGCAGGAAGCCGCAATCCGGTAGAACTGCGGCGCGCCGGATCCGACGACCCGTCGAACACCGACCCGACGCCGCCGCGTTCCGCCCCGAGAGCGACGCGCGACGGCGTCTCGATTCCGGGCGACGCGGCCGTCTCCTCGGATACGGGACTCGGCCGGGTCGGGACGGAACCCGGCTCCGCCTCCTCGGGGAGACGCTCGTCTCTTTCCAATCAGGGTATTTCGATTCCGGCGGCGAAGAAGCACCTCGGCCCCTCGTCCGCCCCCGTTCCGTTCTCCTTCATTGTAGCTCTTATAAATATGCTGAAATGAAATATACTCTGTTGTTAGTGGTGAATGATGTCTTGTGATTCTCTCTACACCTTTGGATAGTGTTGTGTTTATTGTGTATGATGTATTCATATTAGTATGATAATGATAAGTCAGAGAAAAAGAGAAAAAAAATCAAGATTCTCCAGAATTCCGCTGTATTCTTATTATATGGGATCCATGTGAAACAAAATGAAATAAACTTGAAATTATTCTGTTGAAGGTTAAAACGTCTGCATCTGTTCATAGGAGGTGGTCGTGTCTTTCTTTTCAACTTTGGTCCAGGGGTCGTCCAGGGGTCGAACCCGGGGCCGGTCCAGGGGTCGATCCAGGGGCCGGTCCAGGGGTCGATCCAGGGGCCGGTCCAGGGGTCGAACTCAGGGCCGGTCCAGGGGCCGGTCCTGGAGTCAGTCCAGGGGTCGAACCCGCGGCTGGTCCTGAGGCCGGTCCAGGGGTCGAACCCGGGGCCGGTCCAGGAGTCGGTCCGGGGGTTGATCCAGGGGTGGGTCCAGGGGCCGGTCCAGGGTTCGGTCCTGAGGTCGATCCAGGGGTCGGTCTAGGGGCCGGTCCAGGGTTCGGTCCTGAGGTCGATCCAGGGGTCGGTCCAGGTTGTCCCCCAGAGCGGGGAGGCACTGCACTGCCCACTATTCATTTGTGTTCAGTTCCGTTACGGTTTCGTCGTCCCGTGACCGGCCCGGGAGGCCCGGGAGGCCCGGGAGGCCCGGGAGGCCCGGACACAAAACAGCCACGTCTCTCGGCGTCCGCCCTGTTCTCCTCGTTTTTGGGGGAATAATAAACAAACATATCTGTGTTTGGAGCTGATGCCCACGAGGAAATCTGCAGATGCTGATGAGGTGAGCAAATATCGATCAATAAGCGTCAGAAGGAAAAGCCATTAACCGTCTTCGTGTACAAGTTCTTTGGTTTGGAAGTGACACCCAAAGCAGCCGCCGATGATGTTTCTTCTCAGCTGGACTGGTGCAACCTCATGGAGGTGGTTGGATGGATCCATCAACAAGATGAAGATGTTGGTTTGACAGAAGCAGAGGGCGCAGGGACGCTGCGCCAAAAAGCTATAAAAGCTTTGAAAAAAGGAAGTGGACGGACTCTTTGGAACCATTTCATAAGTATTCATGGGCAAAATATAAGATTCAAGATTTTGAATTGTCCTCGTGCGGGTACAGCGACATTTTGCAGTGAGAGCTTTGCTTGGAGTTTAGAAGGATCATGAATAGTTATAGACGCCGTGCACGGTGCAGGAGAGCAGTATGTATGGAAGAGTCATTGAAATCGGTCTCTGAGTCAGATGATTTAGCTCATGCTGGATGTTTTGGAAACGCTGATGGTTGGGTCACGGACAGAGGAGGGAGAGGGGATGTATTGGTAGACGGATGCTGGAATTGGAGGTCAAGAGGAAGAACAAAGAGAAGATGGATGGACGTGGTGAGAGAAGATATGAAGGTAGTTGGTGTGAGAGAGGAGGATCCAGAGAACAGGGTGAGATGGAGAAGGTGGATTCACTGTGGAGACCCTGAAGGGAAAGACCAAAGGAGGAGAAGAAGAAGAAGAAGAAGAAGAAGAAGAAGAAGAAGAAGAAGAAGAAGAAGAGAAGGCCTTGCAGACCTCTGACTCAATGCAGATGCTTGTATGGAGGAGTGTGTCAGAATGCAGGTACACTTTACAAGACAGAAGTACTGGCTCCCCTGATTTAACATATCATTCTTAATCCAGAGGAAACCCACTCTATGAAGCTCTCTGCACACTGATCTTCAGCTCATCTGAAGGCCACATGAAGCTTGGAGGTCTGTAACCACTGACCCTGCAGAGAGTTGGCCACCTCTCGGCGCCACGGGCCTCGCCGTCCCCTCAGTTGCCGTGGTTCCCCATCGCTTCCATGTTCTTCTCATCGGCTGAAGGTCGACTGTGGAACAATCAGGACTGTATTTGTTGATGCTTCCTATCACGGCTCCACGCTGGAACTCACCGAGATCCTGAGAGACTCCCCTTCTTTCACAGATGTTTGGAAGAACAGCCTGCATGGCGAGGTGCTGGATTTCATCCACCTGTGGTGATGGAAGGGACTGGAACATCTGACTCCCATTATTGGGATGGACGAGAGAATACATTCGTCCATAGAGCTTCTTCTTCTTCTTCTTCTTCTTCTTCTTCTTCTTCTTCTTCTTCTTCTTCTTCTTCTTCTTCTTCTTCTTCTTCTTCTTCTTCTTCTTCTTCTTCTTCTTCTTCTTCTTCTTTTTTCGGCTTTTCCCTTCAGGTGTCGCCACAGCGCGTCAACCTTCTCCATCTAACCCTATTCTCTGGATCCTCCTCTCTCACACCAACTACCTTCATATCTTCTCTCACGACGTCCATAAATCTTCTCTCTGGTCTTCCTCCAGACCTCTTGCCTGGCAGCTCCAACTCCAGCGTCCGTCTACCAATATATTCTCTATCCCTCCTCTGTCCATGACCCAACCATCTCAGTCTGGCTTCTCTGACCTTCTCTCCAAAACATCTCACATGTGCCGTTCCTCTGATAAGAATAAGAATAAGAATAAGAATAAGAATAAGAATAAGAATAAGAATAAGAATAAGAATAAGAATAAGAATAAGAATAAGAATAAGAATAAGAATAAGAATAAGAATAAGAATAAGAATAAGAATAAGAATAAGAACAACTTTATTTATCCCAAAGGAAATTGTTGTGCCAGAGTTTCAAGTAAAACATAACAAAAATAGATAATAGTAGGAAGGCAGGAGAGTAGGAAATTCAAATAAAACATAAAGTGTCAAAGTTAAAGCTATAAAGTGTTTTAAGGTCTGAAAAAGTACAAATATTTGAAGATTCCCTTCGGCTGAAGGAAGAGGAATTAAAAAGTCTGATAGCCTCAGGAAGGAAAGACCTCCTGTGGCGTTCAGTGGAGCTGATCAGTGGAGTGATGGACTCCTTCCTGATCCTCTCCATCCTGGTCACTCCCAAAGAGAACCTCAACATCTTCATCTCTGCAACCTCTAGTTCTGCCTGCTGTCTTTTGGTCATTGGAACAGTTTCTTGTCCAAACATCATCGCTGGTCTCACCACTGTCTTGCACACCTTTCCTTTTATTCTGGCTGAAAGTCTTCTATCACACAGCACACCTAACACTTTTCTCCACCCATTCCAACCTGCTTGGATCCGTCTCTTCACTTCTTCTCCACGCTCTCCTACGCTCTGGACTGTTGACCCTAAGTTCCAGAAATCCTCCAGCAGCAGCTCGAGTTATCCAGCCAAACGGGTCTTGGATTGTCCGAGCCTCCCCTGAAGGCAGCACGCCCGTGGTAGCCCCGCCCCCAAACATCAAGCCACGCCCCTTTCCCTTTAGCCCCGCCCCTTCCCGCTCGGCTTCAGTCAGAGCCAGCGCCCCGCAGCCCCGCAGCCGCCCCGCCGCCACCTCCCGCCGCCACCTCCCCGTCCATCTCACAGCTCCGCCGCCGCCGAACCGACTCACTCGAACCGGGGACCGACTCGCCCACCGACCGTCGCTCGCAGAATGGCGGACTCCCCCGGCGCCGGGACCAGCTACCCGGACCGGTTCAAGAGCTACGTGCGGACCCAGAAGGGCTCCATCCTGGCCGCGGAGATCGTGAGTTCACGGAGCGCCGGGAAAGTTAGCGATCGGACGTTATTCGTGGTTTATAACGGTTTAAAGTCAATTAAAATGCACCGAAGGTCATAAACCACCTCGCCGGCCGCGAGAAAACACATCGTCTTTCCCGTCGGGGTCCACTTTTAGGATGCTAATGCAGGCTAGCCGCTCATCGGACAGGTATCTGTTTGTGCGCCGTGGAACTGACTTTATTTGGTGTTTCCGTCCTTCTCTGCGCTCTGCTTTCACTCCTGCTCGTTGTCCTGCTCGGTGTTCACCAGCTGCATCACTAACATCACGTTGCTTTTGTCGTTTCCACACCTTCCTGTCTAATTCCTCCCTGGGAGTTCAGATCTTGGCATCTGCAGAATCAGGTCTCCTGGAACAGACGTGTGTATACACATGTGTGTGTGTGTGTGTGTGTGTGTGTGTGTGTGTGGAATGAGAAGCATGTGGCAGATCCTGGGCAGAGGTTAAGGGTTTCCACCTGTCACTTGTGCTCCGCCGTTTTTCTCATTTGACACCGAAGAGCCAAATGCTGAGCGCCGCCGGGCCGGAAAGGTCACGGCTCGGCCCGGCGTAAAGCTCTCCCGCTCATCGCCCCGGGCTTCCTGCTATTTGTAGAGCCGGGCGATAAACCCAGTCTATCAGCAAGAATTTACAGTCATAGATAAATATATATTATTTGTAAGGAGACGCCGTGCCTCTGCAGAGCGAGCGACGCCCTTCTCGCCGAGGCCACAAACATAACAAACCGGCGGCGGCGCTTCAGGTGGACGAATGAACTCTAAATCCACTGGTTTTCCTGTTCGGACACCCAAAGACCCCCAAAGACCCAGGATCTTATTTCTTCCTGATGAATGGAGGTGTGTGTGTGTGTGTGTGTGTGTGTGTGTGTGTGGGGGCAGCATGAAAAGTCCCCCCCACACACAGCTGAACACTGCTTACTAGACGGGCTTGGATAGAATTCACAACTGATGACATCCTTTCATACCTGTGTGTGTGTGTGTGTGTGTGTGTGTGTGTGTGTGTGTGTTTGCCACCAATATCAATATGTTGTGGCAGCAACACCTCCACACATTTAGTTGTTGTTGTGATTTTCCACCGTGCAGTCATGCTAGTACTCCGCTAACCTCCCCCAGCCTGAGCCACGCTTGGAAAATCAGCACAAAAACACTGGTTGCCAGGGGCAACAAGGGAAGTTGCCGTGTTGTGTTTTTTTTTTTGTTTTCACCAGTGGCAATTACCGTATCCGGGCGGTGAAGAAGAAGCGATTTCCCGGCTCTAAGAGTCCGTGGCAACGGGGCGGCAGGAAGCCGCGCTCGAAGCGCCGAGACGTGCGAACCGATAAAGAAAGCGAGGTTATTTTCAAGGATTCAAACAAGCGTTGTCATTTGCATAGGCAGGAAACCAGTTTCCTGCGCAGCCACGGCGTTACTTTGCTGTTGAAAGGGTGTGAGCGGAGACGCCAGGGTGAAAAACAGGCCGAATGAAGACGGCGGCGGACGAACGCGCTGGAAAAAGAAATGCATTTTGTTGTAGAACGTCAATATTTAACGGTTGTCCCGCTCCAGTCGTGTCTGAACAAACTTAAAATGGATCTTTCCGTGGAAGGTTATCAGGGTTCCCGCTCATGCCGTTGTTTGCTTTCGGCCGCGGCGTGTCGGCTCAGAACGTGAGTCACTGCGTCGGGAGTTTGTACCAGATGGAAGCGCGAGCCGTATCTCCGCGGACGTCCGTCTCGGTGGCGTTGGAACGCCCCCCGGATGCCGCGGGGGAATTCCGGGCCGAGCGCCAACGTCGGCCCCGGCAACCGAGACCCTCCGAGTCACGACCCTTCTCCTCCGAAACCCATCCACGCCGTCATTAATGCTGACGGAAGCCATCTGAGATGTGAAAGCACCAGTTGGTTTACAAGCTGGGAGTGGACAGAGGAAGTGGTGCAGGAAGGAGGTGATCATCTGCGCTCATTATGGCCGGTGGGAGAGGAAACCGCTTCCATAACAGCCTCCATGGCAGAAACATATCGCTTAAATCACGGGTTCCACACTTTGTGAGCTACTTTTCAAATGAACACGTGAAAATGATCCAGCTCAGCTAAAAATAATAATATTTATTGATATATCAACAGAGTTTACGCAACACAATAAATGTTTGTGGATCTTGCATAACTGCATGAACCCTGATGACACACTATAACAGACTACTTTTTTGGTAAATACCTTCTTCTGATGACTTGAATGGATTCAGCAGCTTAGATGAAGTTAGCTGGGAGAAAAACGACAGCTGGGATTTGAGTTCCTTCATCTTTCTCCTTCTGAGCTCACTTTTCAGAGGGAAGACGTCGTCGTTTTTATGAACGGTCTGAGGCTAACCTGCTAGCTTGCTAGGACACGCCGCTATGTTCACATGCGCAGTGACGTTTGTGTCAGAAAAGGTCAGATTTGACCGACTGTCGGTCAAGTGACAGCTTTCATAGCGAGGATGAGGCCGACGTCTACCTTATAATGCCACGCGATCAATTGTGTGTGTGTGTGTGTGTGTGTGCGATCATTCCTTAGCAGTTTACTGAAAAAAAAGAAGTAAAATCTCTACAAACTCTTAACTCCAAACCATGACAAATTATTTTTCGATTTTCCTGGCAGATTATAAAAACTACCGAATCGTGTCGAGGCAGTGAAAAATATGATGGAAAAAATGTGAAATGTGAAAAAAATGTAATGGAAAAATATTTAACAACATTAAGTATATATATATATATATATATATATATATATATTAAGGTATTAAAAGTCATCTTGTGTCCACTAATCACACATAAATGGATCTCTCTCTTCATCTCATGACTAACAGCATCTTAATTTGCTTCTTTGCTGTTTTGACTGTCAGAAGTGTGTGTGTGTGTGTGTGTGTGTGTGTGTGAGAGAGAGAGAGTGTGTTTTCTTCTATGTGTCTGTCAGGCATGACCATACATGAGCATGTTTCTATGTGCCTGGTCAGTCCCTCAGTCCGTCAGTCCCACGCCCAGGCACTCCAGCTTTCCCTCCATTCCTTGGCACCGCAGCCGGTGGGAGTGTTCTGGGACGGGCAGAACGTCCGCGGGCCCGACGCCGTCCCCGCCCCGCCCCGCCCCCGCAAAACCATTCTACTATTTCAAATCGGGGGCGGGGAGAAAAAAAAAAAGGGTTGAATTGTAGAAGGAGGGTAAAACCCCAGCGTGAGGGGAAAGGGTGAGTAAGACGGGTGAAACCCGCGCTGCACAATATTTTCCGTTCTTCTAGTGAGCACACACGGCGCAGGCCTCGGCCCGCCACAGGAGATGGTGAAAAAAAGGCCCGGCGTTGCGAGCGACTTCCCTAGCAACCGTTGGTGTTTGGGGCGGCGAGCCTCGGCGGGCCTCGGGGGGCCTCGGGGGGGCCGGCCCCCGGCTCGTGTATCTGCTGACTATAATTAGACATCCGTTGTCGACGCTTTCCCTCCGGTGGCTTCGAAAGCGCGGCACATTGCGAGGAGCTCCTCGCCGCTCGGCCGTCTCAGAACCCGCCTTGTTCCCGGGGAATCCGGCGCCCCGGCCTCGTCCCCATAGAGCCTCCTTTGTGCGGCGATGTGCCAGCCTCCACGACGGGCGCCGCCCCAGAGCCCTGTTTGTGGAACAGTTGCGAGCGTGGGGGGGGGGGGGGGGGGGTGACAGATGCGGCGGCGTCCGGCCCGTTACGTCATGCGTGGATCATTTACACTGCAGTGATTCCATACGGAGCGCTAAGTGTGTGTGAGAAGGAAACGCCATCATGTCCAGCGGCTCACAAACATCTAGGCTGCTCCTGACAAAGCCATGGCACGCCTGCCGCGCCGCCGGGCGCCGCCTCCATTGTTCTGGCCCACGTTGAAGTCCGTGGAAGGCGGATCGGCCTCGAAACAATCCCGTGAGACGCGGGGCCTTTGACTTCCAAGGTAGACGCCACCTTTTATCGCCTTCCTGGAAGAACCCTGCGTTGCGCTCGCAGGCGCCCCCTGCTGGCGAGGACCAGAACTGCACCCGGGCGAGGAGGACCGGCTGCACCGCTGGACCGGACCTCCTCCCTCAGAAAGGCCTCCTGAGTGCAGCTGCTGGCAGAGAAGTGACACACACTGCTTTGTGCTGCGGCTGCACACACACACACACACACACACACACACAGACACACACTCACACACACTCACACACACCCTGGCACTGTAACACCGCCAACAGGGACGCTCTGTCCGGGTTCACATCTTCAAACTGTGTAGAAAAATAAATTATAAAGCTGCGAAAGTACTTTGCAGCAGGATTTGCGGTCACCAAAGGGGTGTTTGTATGTGTGTGTGTGTGTGTGTGTGTGTGTGTGTGTGTGTGTGTGTGTGTGTGTGTGTTTGTTGCGTATCTAGACTGACAAAGCACCACATTGTGTTATATCTTGATGAAGAAACCCACTCCCATGTTGTGACAGGGCTGTGTGTGTGCGTGTGTGTGCCTGTGTGTGTGTGTGTGTGTGCACGTGCATGATGAAGGAACCGCTCTTGTACTTCTTCATTGTGCTGTGCTGGTCATGTTGGAGCTCCTCAGCAGACGGAGGTCGTCTTCCCCTCCGTCAGAACGTCCTCTCGCTAAACGTCTGAAGGAGCGGAGCCTTGCTCGGCGAGCCGAGGGTGGCCAGCATGTGCGCTGAAGGTCCTGGAGACCAAAGAACGACCGGTGGACGTCGTCGGGAGGCGGGAGAGGATCTGGAGGGAAGGAGGCGTACACGGCGGCGGGAGGGACGGAGGGAACGGTTGCACAAGACATCCTGTGGTCTAAGTCGCAGAGGGAAGTGGTCGGTGTGGACTCAGCAGACAAACGTCCACGACACAAAGGTGTTTGTGGTTCCCTGAGGAGTGGAAACCGAGCTCTAACTCAACCTGCTCCTTTGTCAAATTCAATTTCCCTGTTAAAATGAATCGAAACGCAATGAATCTGTTCCAGACCTTGGTTTTGGAGCCACGTTTTGAACGAGAACAATGCACTTTATAAATAACATCCTCACTGGCTCCCCCTTCATGCTACAATGCTATGCTAAATGTAACTTTCTGTGTGGACGGAGTGAAGCCGCTCCTTTTTAAAACCTCTAACCGTCCTCGACCGGCTTCTAGCAACTCTTCAATGCCACGTCCGTCCAGGTTCCCCCTAAAACATCTCCCACCTTCTCCTGGACAATGCTCTCCATCACTGTATCTCACACACAACCACTTCTCCGTGTCTTCACACACCAGTCCACCACTTGCACACCTCGCTGGGGTTGTTGGGTTGCAGGCTCATCCTGCTCAGATCTGGGCAGAACATCCTCTGAGCCTCTGAGAATGAGGAGAACTCCTAATTCTACTGTATAGCTGGTATTCTATGAGCCCACATTGTGTCAGGAACATTTTCTGGAACATCTCCGAGGATTCATGAATCCATGGGATGCGGTGGTTACCGGTAACGTCTCTCCTCCTCTTCGCAGATCATCAGTCTCATCGTCCTCATCTGCTACGCCGCCTCCACTTATGGAGGCTACATCGCCGCCGCCGTCACCGAGATGGTCTTCGCCATCATCTTCTTCTTCATCTTCATGATGGACCTGGACAAGCAGTTCAAGATGATCAGCTGGATCTGGAGCGTAAGTGCCTCGGCCGCCTCTTGAGCTCCTCCTCGCCGTCCTCGCCGTCTTCATCCCCTCCGTCTGCCGTCTGTCTGCAGGACTTCTTCAGGGCCGCGACCGGAGCGCTGATCTACCTCATCACCTCGCTCATCTGCGTGATCAGAGGCGGCAGCGGCAGCGACAGCGCCGTCATCGCCGGAGGGGTCAGTACGGCTTCTTCTCTGGCGGCCTTCACAGCTCGCTCTCAGAAGATCCTTCCCGAGAAAGTCCTTCCGATGCCTCGTCAGACTCGGATTTAGTCCCTATTTTTAAAACGTTTCGGCGAATGTCCCGCTCAGAAGGTCGAGGCCACCCCGTCGTGACCTTCTACTCCGACTCGTTGTCCTCCAGGTGTTCGGTCTGCTCGCCGCCGCGCTCTTCGCCTACGACACCTACACCATCTACCTGCAGATGAAGGGCGCCAGTCAGCACTCGGCCGCCGCCGTCGGTGAGAGCCCGCCTCCGTCCGAAGGTCCCGGATCAGGAGAAGGAGGAGGTCCCGGCCCGGCGCTAACTTTTAGCCTCTTCCTGCAGACGACAAGGTCTAACCCCGCCGCCCGCCCCCGACATCCAGTGGACCACGTCGACGGAGAAGGAGGTGGTTGGCGCAGGAGCGAGCAGATACCGGACGAGACCTGACGGAGGAGGAGGAGGAGGAGCGGCTCAGTTTCGAACCCGGGCCACCGGATGTCGCGACCGGACAACATGTCTTCTCCGAGAGGTCGTCGACCGGAGCCGCGGAGAGGGAACATCTGCGCCGGGAGAACCTCTCCGACCTCGGCGCGCCACTAACCATTAGAAAAAGGGAAATGCGAAGGGTCGGGGGTCTTCGGGTGGGACTCTGGAAGCACGTGGTGGAATAACACAATTATTAACGCGCACTGGATGCAGTGCTTTTCTGTCTTCTCAGCCGTTCAGGTCCAAACTGTGCCTTATTCACGTTGTTCAAGCGCCTCATCGGCCTCCTCCGCCCTCCTCCTCCCCCTCTAACCGACCCCACTCAAACGCCCAAAAAGGCCTTCAGGTTGTGTTTGGCTGACATTATGCGGCGCCAAATGTGGCGGCTCTGGTGAGCCATGCGGCCAATAACTCAGGAGTGACATCCGTTTCATTAGTTTCAATAGTTTCATTAGTTTTAACCCTTTAGTTTGTCGCGTGAGCGGCCGTAACGGGGCCGTCTTCTCCATCCCAGCTCAGGTTCACACTCCGTCTCGCGGTCAGTTAAGACGTTTCACTTGCCGTCCGAATATGATTATTGACATGTGGTGAAGCCTCCCTCCTCACCCCAAAAAAAACAAAACAAAAAACCGCCTTACTGTTTTTTCTAACATGCTTTTCAAGAAGTCTGCATTTTATCATTTCAAAGATCAGCATGTGGTGCTTTGGGTAAATAAAAGCCGTCGCCATGCCGACAGAAAGCTGTGGTTTTTGTGTGCGAGGTGGGTAGATCTGAGGTCTGATCCACGCGCAGGTCCTTCTCAAACCAGGAGTCGACTTTCAGAGGTGAATTCGGCGGACGGACGGACCGTCAGATGGAAATTCTATTTCTGTTGTTATTTAGATCGACGTTAAATATCGACACACAGACGGAGGTCAAAGGTTAAGAAAAAAAGTCCCTTGACTTTCTGTCGGACCTGCGCTGCATTCTGCCGAGCGGCCACTAGATGGCAGCACATCCGCTTTGAACGGCCAATCGGGCATCGGGAACGGATCGATCGATCGATCGATTTACCGATTTCATCGCTCCCGGAACATTGCGGATGCGGGAAGGCTCGGAGGAGAACGGGACACCCGGGAGGAGATCAGCGCGGGGATCGAAGTCCAGGTGAGCGGCTGGTGACGTCATCCAGAGGTAACGTAACTTCAGCCAGAAGTAACGCCTGGCGCCAGGACTCCGAAACGTGCACGGTAACCGCGCACGTTTGGACTTCACCCCCCCGAGCGGGGTCGGACCTCCAGGAGAAGTTCGGGTGGACGTGAACGCGCACGATGCGTTCAGGCGCCGACACGCAAACCTTCAAAATAAAAGGTCCGAACCACTTCCGGTCTTTTACTTTGACACACCGACGGATCCGGACGCGGCGGGACGCACCGGGAGGCACCGGGAGGCAGCGGGACGCACCGGGAGGCCGCCGGCGGGGCCCGGGAACCGAACCGGACTCCTGTTTGGAGTCCAAAAACAGACCGGAAGTGGTCTCGGTCCAGGTGGGCGGAGGGGTTGGGGGGGCCGGAAGTCCGGAGGTCCGAGGGAACCGTCGGAGGACGCCCGGACCGGATCCATGTTCCCGCGCGGCTCCAGGAAGCGGCGCTCCCCGCGCCCGGTAAGCTGCCGCCGACCGAACCTCCGAGCCGCGGAGCGACGACGGCTTTTGACGGCTTGAGAGCGACTCGGACTTTTCGCGGCCGAAGAAACTTGGAACAAGTTACTGTTTTTTCCGTCCGCGGGAACCTGGGCTTTTGTTCGGAGCGCCCGGATCCGGACCCGGACCCGGACCCGGACGGGACCCAGAGCCGGACCGAGTGTACTTAGTATTTCTAGTGTTACTTTGGCGTGAAGGTACAAGTCCTGCTCCTCAGCTGCCGTTCACGCTTTCTGCCCCCAGGTGAGGCAGTGGGGGGGCGCTGCGTCACACACTGTTACCTGGGAAAGTGTGTGTGTGTGTGTGTGTGTGTGTGTGTGTGTGTGTGTGTGTGTGTATATGCGTCTGCGCGTGTGTGTGTGTGTGTGTGTAAGTGTAACCTGAAACATGTTGCTCTCTGCTTCTGTTACTTTTTCTTTTTTTTAATCATTGTTGTCTTTTAACGCGTCGGCATGGCAACGGGCATGGCAGGGTTGTGCGGGGAGGAGATCCTGCTGAGCCCAGACACCCCGCACCCTAGACCTGGACCTAGACCCGGACCTAGATCCGGACCTAGACCTTGACCCAGACCTAGATCTGGACCTAGACCCGGACCTAGATCCGGACCTAGACCTGGACCTAGACCCGGAGGCCTGTGATTCAGGCCGATGGGCACCCGACAGGAGATGGTTTTCGGGGCGGCAGAGTGTCAGGTGCCTTCTCACGTGGAGCCTCTGTGTTCTCTCTGGTCCTCGTGGGGTTCCTTCAGGTTCCTCCAGGTTCCTCCAGGTTCCTACAGGTTCCTCCACAGTCCAAACACAGCGGGAGGTTCACCGGGGACCCTACGTGGTCCAGACGTGTGGACGGCCGCAGGTCTCGTACCGGCGTATAGACGGCGAATGAATGAATGATTCCCAGAGTGGGGAATCCACGGCAAACCTCCGGTCCACCTTAAATCTGTGCAGGTGTGTATTCTCACACACCTGCTGCCACCAGGACGCCGGAGTATTCATGATGCCCATCAATATTTCAGCCGTCGGCCCATTACGCCGGCTGGGGAAAAGTGAGTTTGGGGATGGAGTTACACCCACGGCCGCGTGGTCGGACTCTTTATTGAAGCAACACCTTCCGGAAGCGTCGCACCGTCGGCTTAGAGGGCGGAGAGAGGAGACGTTGGAGAATAACGATTGCGTTTGGGGAAGTTCTTCCACGAGGACGGGCTCGGAGTAGGTCATATCTCAGGTCATATCTGCCGGGATTAAACGTAAACGAGATGTTTGTTAAGAAACAGCAGCAGCGTCCTGCTAATCCCAGGCCGGATTATCATCCCGGCGAGAAGGTGGAGTGTTTCCATCGGCCGACGCTCCTTCGCCTCTCCAAGGAGACGGGATGAAGCTCTGCCTTCAGTGTTGACCCTCAGCCGCTGGGCGACCTGCTCAACGCCTGGAACTGTTCTCTCTCATCCAGAAGCCTCCTCTGAAGAAGTGAGCTAGCTCTGACGCTAGAAGCTAGCTCTGACGCTAGAAGCTAGCTCTGACGCTAGAAGCTAGCTCTGACGCTAGAAGAGCTCTGACGCTAGAAGCTAGCTCTGACGCTAGAAGAGCTCTGACGCTAGAAGCTAGCTCTGACGCTAGAAGCTAGCTCTGACGCTAGAAGAGCTCTGACGCTAGAAGCTAGCTCTGACGCTAGAAGCTAGCTCTTACCATGGTACCCCCGGCCCGCTCGCTGGCAGCCCGGCGCAGATAAAGAGCGTGGAGGCGGCGCCGGCCCGAGGACTCTCTGTTTTGATAGCCGTTGCAGCGACGGCCGCGACCTCTGACCCCCTGTTAACGTGTGACCCTTTGAGAGTGGACCGTTTCGGCCCTCGGCCGTTCGCCATGATGACCTTCTGAGCTGATGTTCTGCGGTCGCTCGGTGGTAGCCGCGGCAGAAAGCCCGTTCGGCCGTCATCTCGGCCACACGGTTCTGCTCTACGGTACCTTTGTGTCAACACAGGAACTGATAGGAGGTGAAGGTGAAGGTGCACTTGAATGTCCTGTTTACCTTCCTCGCGGCGCCTCAGCTGACAGGCGCTCCCTCCCTCGGAGGCACAAAAGGCAAACCTCGTTGTCGGGCCGCGAGCCTGACGCATTATCTTTTGTGGGACGCTGAAAGGAAACCCGCAGGAGACCCGCTGGTCTCCACATGGACGACTCCGTTATTGTGACAAGGAATAGACGAGGAACCTCGCTTGGAAGTGACCAGAAGGTCCCGGTTCCTGGTTTCTTAGCATACAAAGAAAACTCCAGAGGGAGGAGGCGCTTAGATATTTCCGTTGACTACGTGACCTGATGGGGTCGAGGATCTTCTGATGCCGAGGAGACCTGATGCAAACATGGACCCGAACCACAAGGGAGGTTCTGGCCAGCATCTGTTGCCTCGATGGAACCTCCTAGATAGAACCATCTGTGGTTCCGAGGCCTGGTTGTAAAGTGGACTTGTTGGGAAGGGTCTTCTGAGAGGCTCATTCGTTGGTGTGTGACTGAGAGGGGGGTGGAGACGGTGCCCTGAGGTGCTCCTCCACCTCCTGGAGGCGTGTGGTGGATGGTCCACCATGTGTTTGCTTAGTGACGACACAAAGAAGTCAGACGCAGAAGTGAGACGGTGTGATCTCCAGGTGGCTGGAGATCTTCTGGAGCATCAAAGCTAATCAGAAGCTATTTGATGAGGTGACCGACCCGGAAGTGGGCGATCAGGCTCTCCTGCTCTTTGTTCTCAGCCACCTCCGGCCTGGAGGTGGGCGATGAGCCCGCCAGAAGGTCCCCGGCTCACTTCTGATCCTGAGAAGAGTTTACAAAACGTCTAATCCTATCAGATGACACGCTGGCATGCCTTCAAAGAGGTCCTTCCCGCCGGCTGCTGGGCGGCTCTGCTAGCGTGCGGCTCCGCTAGCGTGCGGCTCCGCTAGCGTGCGGCTCCGCTAGCGTGCGGCTCTGCTAGCGTGCGGCGCCGGCTGCGCTCCTGAACCCGACACCAAAAACATGTTTGGTGTTTGGGGTCCCACCTTCGGGTCTCCAAACGCCGGAGGACAAGTTCAGACGGCGGGCCCTCGACTCCAGACGTGTGTTTAAAGGGAACGCCGCGTAGATGTCACCTTGTCGAGATGAATGAAAACAAACCCCACTGGGTGGTGATTGGATCTTCATGTCCCACTGATGGACTCCACCTCTAAAGGGCTTCACACTCCGTGATCAAGAGTCGTCGATCTTAATTTAATTTAAAGGAACGCTTATAGATCTGGACCTTACACCCACCATCAGTACCCTCAGGTATCATCTGATCATCTGAGGAGCTTCTCGGTCCTCGTGGTGACAACCGGACTTGGTCTCCGCTTGAAGACCCCAACCTCACCTGCCTCCTCCGCTAGAACTGAAGAACATCTGACTGAAGCCCGGTTGTCTCCGTGGGATGAGACGAGGATCAGCCTCCGGTAGCGTGACCACCTCCAGGAGGGCCGCTATCTCCAAAGGTTCTCCTCCTGAGGCCGTCCCTTCTCGGCTTCTCGGCTTCTCGAAGCCTCCGGATCCGATCTCGCCGGGACCTGCAGAGCCGGTTCGGCCCGGCACGCCTCAGGCCTCCGGAGCAGACGTTGCATCGTTCCTCCCTTCTGGACAAACTTGTTCGTGTCCCAATTAAAAACCCCGTCGAATGTTTCAGCGGCGTGACGAGATACCAGGACGGAGCTCCTCAAAACAAACAACAAATGCTCTTTGGACCACGAGGAGCAAGCTAATGATGTGAAGGCCTCCGAGAACCTGAGGAGCCTGCAGACGCCAGCGGTGGCGCAGAGAGAAGATCGTGGTGGAGAATCCAGAATCATAAATACTTATTATCCCGCGGGTAAATCTGTGTGTGTGTGTGTGTGTGTGTGTGTGTGTGTGTGTGTGTGTGTGTGTGTGTGTGTGTGTGTGTGTGTGTGTGTGTGTGTGTGTGTGTGTGTGTGTGTGTGTGTGTGTGATCCATGCGTGGCTGAGCAGGTACACACAGGTACCTCCACGTTACACCGCTCTGCCCTCCCTCGCATCGGATCCACGGCGAGGAGCTGAGGGACGATGGCGGAGATGTTTGATCACAGCGGTGTGTGTGTGTGTGTGTGTGTGTGTGTGTGTGTGTGTGTGTGTGTGTGTTTGCAAACCTGTGCTTGTTGTGGTAGCTCCAGGAGACAGTGGGTGGTGGAGCTGCAGAAGGAAGAGGGAAAGGGTGCAGCTCTCATCCTGTGGCTGCTTCCTTCCTCTCATCTCCACACACACACACACACACACACACACACACACACACACACACACTTGCTGAGTGGAGAGTATGGTTACGAGGTGAGATGGGAGGTGTTGTGTTTTTAGGGGCGGAGCCTCTCAGCACACATTTTCAGAGTGATATTATCTAGCCGCCGTCTCGGCCGGGGGCGGAGCTTAGTGCCGCCGCCGGGGGCGGGGCTTAGTGCCGCCGCCGCCGCCGCCGTTCCTCTGCTGCGCTTGTCTGGCATCCGAGAAGGAAGTTTGTGGAATGAGATCGGGGAAGTCCTGCTCCTGCAGCTGCTGTGTTGGAGACGTGATCTTCCATCCTGTGAAGATGCTCTTGACATGCAGCCAAACCCCACATTCTTCAATCTCCTGCCAGATTTCACTTCAAGTGGCTCTTATTCATCCAGCAAGTATTTGTGGCTCCTCCCAGGAGACCAGGAGACCAGGAGACCAGGAGACCAGGAGACCAGGAGGCCACGAGGCGTCTGCGTGGGGGAATAAAGACTTTGTCAACTTTTATTTCCACTTGAACTAGAAGTGGCCTTCAGGTCTGAGGTGCTCCTTCACCACCTCCCTGATCTTCAGCTTGCTCCACTCATTCTCCACGGCGTTGGGGTCTCCAAAACCTTCATGGTTTCCCCCTTTTCCTTCAGGCTGAGGAAGGCTTCTTCTCCTCTGGAAGACTTCTTCTTCTTCACAGTGTTCCAGGATGAGTTATCTTGGTTGTGACTGTATCTAAATATCAAAGCTGTTTGTTTGTTTGTTTACTCGGAGCTCCAGATGTTCACGATCATCCTCTTTGCTCTCATGGTTTCCATCTCTACCAGCTCCAGTTGGCTTATCGTGCCATGTTAATGATGGATTTTGATGTGTGTGTGTGTGTGTGTGTGTGTACATATTGGAGGCCATGTGTGACGCGGTAATCCGTGCACGTCGTGGCTGCAGCCTTCTGCTGGAGTGTCACCAGGAGAAGGTCGGTCTCCTGGCGTGATGCTGCTGCCGCTTGGTTTCCTGCGGCGTCCCGAAGGAAGCCTGTAGAGCTGAAGCTGGTGTTTGTGGTCTTCAGGAGGAAGAGGAGCTGGACGGAGGGCAGCCCTGCCTGCGCTGTGGAGATCGCTGCCCCGGCTTCCGTCTCCATGGCTGGAGGTAAGACCTTCCACCGCCGCGACACGGTGTAGATGTTTCCTCAGGGGTTCCTCTGCGTGGCCAGGAGGGCGGCTCACATCCAGCTTCAGCTTCCGGCTGATTTTCTCACACACATATTTTTTTGTAGCTGCGCTGAACTTGACCTTGCAAGGCATCTGTTCGCTTCCTTGGGGTCAGTGATGTTCTAGTCTTGTAACCATAGCAACAGTGTTTTGAATATTGAACCGCTGCTTTGAAATGAGGCGCCTCAGCAGTACAGAGTGTGTGTGTGTGTGTGTGTGTGTGTGTGATCAAAAGGTGTTGGTGGATAAGATGGGGATGAGCATGGCGTCGGCCACCTGATTGGCGTCCGGGGCAGCCACGCTAACATCTGGTCTTCCAGTTTTCCTTTTCACAAACTTATAAAGGCTAAAAAGTGATTTCTGGGAGTTTGAAGAAGGTGAAACCTCAGCCCCTTCTCGTGGACCAGGAGAAGTTCTTCTTCACCATGTCATCCTCCACATGCTGTTCCCAAGAAAGGAAACGTGGAGCGGCGTTTTTGGACGTTTGACAAAGACTACCACGTTAACACGACCGCACGAATCCCGTGGTTCAGTTCTGTTTCATCTGTTGGAGTTTTCCAGCAGTTGCAGTGACAGAAGCCGGAGCCTCAGTGGCGCCAAGTTGTAGTCTTTCTTTCTGAAGCAGAGAAAGAAACGACAAAGACGCTCTCTGGGTTTGATCTTCTCGATTGGCAGATCAACTCTTCCGTTCGCGTAACAAGCGACCGTAGCCTGGACCCGCCCAAACCTTGGCAGTTATCTTGGGAAACTCCCCGCGGCTCATCAGAAGCGAGGACGCCTCTGGGATGAGGGCTGAAACATCCTCAAGTCATCGAGGAGGAGGTCGAGGCATTTTCTTTGGAAACGAACGTTCCCGGTTGGATTCTCGGCTCCTCCGAGTGTTGTTGAGCAAGACTCTGAAGCCCTGGCTGCTCCCCTCACGCTTCATCCATGATGGCTTCACTGCAGACAGCCAGGGATTGATAAAGGGTAAATCATCAAATTCAAGTCTGGTTGCAACAACAAGAAGATCTGGAGTAGAATTTACTGAGAAGCTCCACAGACACACGGGTTTACGTCCCGTCACATCTAGTGAAGCCAACTCTGGCCTAGAAGGCGTCCTCTGTAGGACGCTGTCCGCTTTCAAAATACCTCCTGGCGCGGTCAGGATGATCTCCTTGGCGCATGAGGAGGTACACATTTTAAGAATAAAGGGGATGTGCAGAATTGCGGCAACTACAGAGGGATAAAGTTGATGAGCCATACAATGAAGTTACGGGAAAGAGTGGTGGAAACTAGACTGAGAGCAGAAGTCAGCATTTGTGAACAGCAGTATGGCTTCATGCCTAGAAAGAGTACTACAGATGCAGTATTTGTGTTGAGAATGCTAATAGAAAAGTACAGAGAAGGCCAGAGGGAGCGCATTGTGTTTTTGTAGACCTAGAAAAAGCATATGACAGGGTGCCAAGAGAGGAGCTCTGGTATTGTATGAGGAAGTCTGGAGTGGCAGAGAAGTATGATAGACTGGTGCAGGACATGTATGCTCGCTGTGAGACACTGGTACGGTGTGCTGTAGGGGTAACAGAGAAGTTCAAGGTGGAGGTGGGACTGCATCCGGTACATGTAGTACATGTATGTCTGGCATCTTAGTAGCAGGAAGAGCCCTCTGACTTGGTCATTTCCAAAGAGCTGAAGAAGTTTGGGCTGCAGTTCAGGACGTCAGCCGGGCCGCCGAAAACCAGCTTCGCCCGGTCGGGTGCGCGGACGTCCGAGGAAGGCAGATACGCATTAATGGCCGGAGATCCGCAGTCTCATCGGCGCGTTAATCTCCCAGGGCGGCGGTCATCTTCTGTAGGAAAACAGAAGGCCTGCGCCGCGGGCAGATTACCAGGCGTCGGCCCGCAACATGTGGCGAGTGTGAGTTAAACCCTGAAATCAGGCTAAACGGACTGAAAAAGCCCTTCTGATGCGCCGAGGAGATCATCTTGACCCGCCGTGGTAAAAATAGTGCCGGAGCGGATGGACGTCGGTGAGCCGCCGCGCACGACTGACCGCGCCAGGAGGTGTTTTGAAGGTGGACAGCGTCCTACAGAGGACGCCTTCTAGGCCAGAGTTGGCTTCACTAGATATGACGGGACGGGTCACATCTAGTGACCGTCTTGGTCGGCCACCAGCGGAAGGACCGGGTCAGCCAACCGAGCAACATCTCCAGGGCAACTCTGTGGCTGAAGGTCACCTGACCATCCACCGCTGCGCTGAGAACATGGAGTCCTCAGACACCTTTGGGTTCTTGGCGCTAAAGGATGAAGAAAACCAAACTAAATCTAGTCGCTGATGGTCGGGCAGGAGGTACGGTGAAGCGGAGGTTGGCTCCTCCACTTCATAGTTAGAAGGTTGTCTTCCCACCAGGGACTTCCTGTGTGGAGTCTCCATGTTCTCCCTGTGTCTGCTGGGGTTCCTCAGGGTTCTCCAGGTTCCTCCCACCGTCCAAATACATGATGGAGGTTCAGTGGAGACCCTACATTGTCCAGACGTGTGACTGAGAGGGTGAATATGGAGGTCTCCATATGTGGACCTCTGATTGGTCCAGGATGGAGAAGATGTGGAGGAACATGATGTGCAGGCAGGTTGCAAGTGGTGGTGGAGGAAAGCTGGAGAAGACCAGCCAACCTCTGGTAGCTGAGGTGCTCCACACTGCTTCTCGTGTTTAATAGGGCTGTGTGTGTGTGTGTGTGTGTGTATGGAGGGGGGGGCTCTGACACACACACACACACACACACACACACACACACACACACACACACACACACACACACACACACACACACACACACACACTCCAGTCCTTCAGTGTGTCTGCAGCTGGTTGGGCCTCTTGTTCCGTCTAATCCTGTCAGTCACACTAATCAGATTAGACCTTACTGCTGTGATAGTGACCCCTGACACACACACACACACACACACACACACACACACACACACACACACACACACACCGGTCCTTCCTCCTTTCTGCTCGGCGATCCATCGCTGAGATCCTGCAGGCTTCCTGGACGCCTCCATGAAGGCAGAGGAGAAGCTGAAGTTCCTGCGTCGGCCGTCCCGGCAGAAGAATGTGGCAGCCAGAGTGTAACTGTATCTCCTCCTGCTCGGGTTCAGTAATCCAGAACATGTGTGTGGAGCTCCACCTCCAGCGAGGCTTCTCAGGCAGCCTGGGCTCGTGGAGGTCTTCTGGTGGAGTGAGAGCATGAGCAGAGGAGAAAAGGCCTTCTGAGATCCTCTCCCAGAAGACCGCGGACATGAGGGCGACTAAACGCTTGAGATGTTTGGGCGTCCATCTCCAGGAGCCCGGCTTGGAGTCATGCCTTCTCCAGCTGAGAAGATGGTGCTCTGCTGCTCCCGCCGGCCAGGAGGGAGAAGGTCCATCTTCATCCTGGTATTTGTGGTCCAGAGGGGGCAGATGGTGCCAGTCAGTGACCTCTGACCCCCCGGGTCCCTTGGCGGCGCCCCAGAAGGTCTCCCAGCAGCAGCTCATCCGTCTGGGAGTCTTTGGACCATCTGTCTCACATGTTAGATGTTTTGGAGAGAAGGTCAGAGAAGCCAGACTGAGATGTTCGGGTCATGGACAGAGGAGGGATAGAGAATATATTGCTAGACGGATGCTGGAATTGGACCAAGAAGAAGGTTGATGGACGTCCTGAGAGAGGATATGAAGGTAGTCGGTGTGAGAGGAGGATCCTGAGGACAGGGTGAGATGGAGAAGGTGGATTCACTGTGGAGACCCCGAAGGGAAAAGACCAAAGGAGAAGAAGAAGAAGTTTCTCCCAGCAGATCTTACGAGGACTCACAGCTGCTCCAGAGTCCAACATCTGTTTGTCCGTGGTCCAGAACCTCTTTGTGTAGAACCCCGAGCAGATGGCACCATCAAGCCATAAGAGGTCTTCACACCTTCTGCGGCTTCTCAGCAGCCTTGAAGTCCAACGGCACTCTCATGAGGACGGGCTGGACAGGAGAAGGATCCGGAGAAGGTGCTCGATGTACACCAACACACACCTTCGTCCCATCTGCTGATGGTTCAGTCCATGTTCTACAAGCAAACATCGACATGGGCTACTTTCACAGTAGCGGAGCTTGCAGTCACAGCAGAAGGTCCTTCTCCCACTGAGATCCATCTCCAGGCTCTGACTGGAGTCAGAGGAGATGGAACGAAGACGTGAGATGTTTTGTCAAGATCACATGACGACAAACACGCGAGGCATCACTGGATGGATGGAGATCTGCAGCAGATGCTTCTGAGTCAGAGCAACCAGAGCCAGCAGGTGACCTTCTGCTGAGGACCAGAAGAAGAAGAAGAAGAAGAAGAAGGTGGATTTCAGTAGCTCTGATGAGATCTCCTTGGTAGGTGGAGTGAACCAGCAACCTTCATGGAAAAGTAGAAGAAAGTCACTGTGTGTGGTGTGTGTGTGTGTGTGTGTGTGTGTGTGTGTGTGTGTGTGTGTGTGTGTGTGTGTGTGTGTGTGTGTGTGTGTGTGTGTGTGTGTGTGTGTGTGTGTGTGTGACGTCTTTTGTTTGAGCGCACTATCAGAGGAGGGTGGAGACGTTGAAAAGGGCTGTGCAGACAGAGAAGGTACCACATAGGAAGGAGGTCCTGCTGCAGGAGGAGGTCCTGCTGCAGGAGGAGGTCCTGCTGCTGGAGGAGGTCCTGCTGCAGGAGGAGGTCCTGCTGCAGGAGGAGGGAGGGAACCTGGCTGACCTTGACGGGGTGTCATGACAGATTCAGGTGAAGAAGGAAGTCACATTTAGCAGAGAGGGTCAGGGCGGACCTTCTTCTGAGACCTGGTTCCTCTGTGGGCCTCGCCCTGGAAAACACCTGACGGCCCAACAACGTCCGACGTTCCTGGAATTTAATCTTTGGCCGAAGGTCAGAAACCGCCGTGCAGTTTGTATCTGAGGTCGTCCGGGTTTTAGGAAGTGAAAGCGCAGGTTCAGCGCCGGGCGTCTGAACCTTCTGCTGAAGTGAAGCTCCTCTGAGGAGCTCCTGCCACATGTGGAGCCACCATGTCTGCATCACCATCACGGCTGTCCAGCCAGACTCCATCTTCCTCCTCCTCACACACACAAGGAGGAGAAGATCTGTGCACGGCAGGACCACCGCGCCCAGGAACACATCAATCCTCACACACACCGACACACACACTGACACACCTCACACACACTAACACACACCATACATGCTGGGATACATATCCCTGCAATAGATAGAATGTATACTGTATATGTATGTGTGTGTGTGTGTGTGTGTGTGTGTGTGTGTGTGTGTGTGTGTGCACGCACTGGACATAGTGTATGTGTACACATATACATGTACATGTTACATGTTTTCTACATCCACATGTATATATTACTACTGAACGTACTGTGTATATACACATGTGTGTGTATATCTATCTATATATATATATAGATAGATATACACTCAACATATTGTGTGTGTATATATACAAATGTGTATGGATGTGTGTGTGTGTGTGTGTGTGTATATATATATATACACATTGTGAATATATCTACGCATGTCTATACTGCATATATACATGTATGTGTGTATATATACACACACACTCGCTGTCCATACTACATATATACACTGTGCGTATGTGTACACATGCACATACTGCATTTCTACACTGAGTATATGTACACATTTTAAGAATAAAGGGGATGTGCAGAATTGTGGCAACTATAGAGGGATAAAGTTGACATACAATGAAGTTATGGGAAAGAGTAGTGGAAACTAGACGGAGAGCAGAAGTCAGCATTTATGAACAGCAGTATGGCTTCATGCCTAGGAAGAGTACTACAGATGCAGTGTTTGGGTTTAGAATGCTAATAGAAAAGTACAGAGAAGGCCAGAGGGAGCTGGTTTGTGTTTTTGTAGACCTGGAAAAAGCATATGACAGGGTGCCAAGAGAGGAGCTCTGGTATTGTATGAGGAAGTCTGGAGTGGCAGAGAAGTATGTTAGACTGGTGCAGGACATGTATGCTAGCTGTGAGACACTGGTACGGTGTGCTGTAGGGGTAACAGAGAAGTTCAAGGTGGAGGTGGGACTGCATCAGGGATCAGCTCTGAGCCCCTTCTTGTTCGCAATGGTGATGGATAGGCTGACAGATGAGGTTAGACAGGAATCTCCATGGACCATGATGTTTGAGGATGACATCGTGATCTGTAGTGAGAGCAGACAACAGGTAGAGGAAAACCTAGAGAGGGGTAGGTATGCTCTGGAAAGGAGAGGAATGAAAGTTAGTCGCAACAAGACAGAATATATGTGTGTGAATGAGAGGAACTCGGGTGAACGGTGAGGCTACAGGGAGTGGAGATCAAGAAGCTGGAGGATTTAAGATACTTGGGGTCAACAGTCCAGAGAAATGGACAGTGTGGAAAAGAGGTGAAGAGACGGGTTCAACCAGGCTGGAATGGGTGGAGAAAAGTGTCAGGGGTACGAAGAGATAGAAGACTTTCAGCCAGAATGAAAGGAAAGCTGGAGGAGACAGTGGTGAGACCAGAGATGATGTTTGGACTAGAAACTGTTCCAATGACCAAAAGACAGCTGGCAGAACTAGAAGTTGCAGAGATGAAGATGTTGAGGTTCTCTTTGGGAGTGACCAGGATGGAGAGGATCAGGAATGAGTCTATCAGAGGAACAGCACATGTGAGATGTTTTGGAGAGAAGGTCAGAGAAGCCAGACTGAGATGGTTGGGTCATGGACAGAGGAGGGATAGAGAATATATTGGTAGACGGATGCTGGAGTTGGAGCTGCCAGGCAAGAGGTCTGGAGGAAGACCAAAGAGAAGATTTATGGATGTAGTGAGAGAAGATATGAAGGTCGAGCAGGTGCTCCCCCCCCCCCCGCCCCCGCCTGGCGTCGAGGGGCAGCTGGGCACCAGAGGCTCTGGTCAAACTCAGGTCAGTTTGGGATTTAGAGGAGAAGTGCCACCGTTAATCTGGCCGCTCAACAAAATTGAAATGGTTGAAAATCCCTGCGGCCGAGCTAATTACACCTCCAGCCAAAGGTGGGGTTCAGCTCCAGGAGCATGGAGGTGGGGTTCCAGCCTCACACAGCTCTGGTCCAAGCTGAGCTGGCTGACCATGAAGAGCCTCAGGAGCCGGCAGGGTGGGGGGGAAATTAACAACGTTATCAACATTATCACTATCAATAATAATATCATTATTATCATTGTTATTGGTTATCTATACTATTATCATCATTATCAGTATCATTATTATTATAGTCATCATAGTATTATAGTTGTCATTTGCATTATTATTATTATTATTATTATTATTACCATTAGCGTTATTATCAGTATCATTATTATTATAGTCATCATAGTATTATTACATTACATTACATTACATTACATTGCATTTGGCAGATGCTTTTATCCAAAGCGACTTACAATAGAGGACATAGGGACTGCAAATACACGTACATATTATACATATTATATTTTTCATTTGCATTGTTATGCATTATTATTATTATTTGCTTTATTATTTGCATTATAATGGCATTATTATTATTGCCATCGGCATTATTATCAGTGTCATTATTATTATAGTCCTACTATAATAATAATAATAATAATAATAATAATGATGTATTATCTTTATCAGTCTTTTATAATTGTTATTATTTCTCTTAGCATCATTATCAGTAATATGATATTATAAGTAGTGTTGTCATGATCATCTCCATTATCAGTATTATTATAATGATATTTTTATTTAGTTTAGTTAGTTTGTGTGTTTGTTGTGTTTGTTTGCCGCCTGCTCCACGCGCTCAAAGCCGTCCAGCGCCGGCGTTTCTGCTCCTGCTAACAAACGACTTCAGCTCCACCTGTGGCCCCCAGCAGTGTGTGTGCGTGTGTGTGTGTGAGTGTGTGTGTGTGTGTCTGTGTGTGTGTGTGTGTGTGTGAGAGAGTGATGGATGGGCCAATACGTTGAACAAGTGTGTTTGCTCTTGCTCTCTGCTTGCATGGGGGGTTTCTGTGTGTGTGTGTGTGTGTGTGTGTGTGTGTGTGTGTGTGTGTGTGTGTGAGTGAATAAAGCAGCTTTGTGCCTTTGTGAACTTGAGCCACAAGTACCAGCTGGCAGGCCGTTATGCAACGTCCGCAGGGATCTACTGGTGTGACGCTGCCTCTCCAGGTCCGACACGCCGTCACGCTGAAACACACACACACACTTCCACCTGGAAGTGAAGCCCCGCCCCCTCGCCAGATGCGGGGGGGGCTGGGACGACGGGGCGGGGGCAGATTATTTCCTCCCGTCTTAGCAGATTGCGGCGGGCTCGGGGCCGTGACCTCATTTCCTGCCTGTGAGCGTGACGACCGCCGCCCGCCGTTTTTGGAACAATCCAAACACGCCATCTATATGTTTCTGTGGACACTTATATCCATATATGTATGAAGCGTTGAGGTCGTCTCCGTCCCTGCAGGAAGATCTGCGTGCACTGCAAGTGTGTGCGAGAGGAGCACGCCGTGCGCGGCCAGCTGGAGAAGATGATGACCAAGCTGGTGTCGGACTTCCAGCGGCACTCCATCTCTGACGATGACTCGGGCTGCGCCTCGGAGGAGTACGCCTGGGTGCCACCGGGACTCAAGCCCGAGCAGGTGGGACACACACACACACACACACACACACACACACACACACACACACACACAGAAACCCCCCATGCAAGCAGAGAGCAAGAGCAAACACACTTGTTCAACGTATTGGCCCATCCATCACACACACACACACACGGGGTCTGATGCTGTCCAGAGTGTGTGATTGACAGCAGCCGGTGAACAGATCCTTGTCTCCATGACGACGCCCCCCCCCCCTCCAGGTGTACCAGTACTTCAGCTGCCTGCCGGAGGAGCAGGTCCCGTACGTCAACAGCCCCGGGGAGAAACACCGCATCAGACAGCTGCTGCACCAGCTACCTGCACACGACAGCGAGGTGACACACACACACACACACACACACACACACACACACACACACACACACAAACAAAGAGCGAGCCACAAACACATGCAAAAGACAACTTACACACAATGGAGGCAAAGCTCACCAGATCATTGACCCTCCTCCTCCTTGTGTGTGTGTGTGGTGTGTGGTGTGTGGTGTGTGGTGTGTGTGTGTGTGTGTGTGTGTGTGTGTGTGTGTGTGTGTGTGTGTGTCAGCCTCAGTACTGTAGCTCCCTGGACGAGGAGGAGAAGAAGGAGCTGCGTGAGTTCAGCCAGCAGAGGAAGCGTGAGAACCTCGGTCGCGGTTCGGTCCGTCTCTTCCCGGTCACCATGACGGGCGGCGTCTGCCAGCAGGTGCGTCTTCAGCAGGTCCTCCAGGAGAAACCTGGACCTTCCTGACGGCCGCTCTCTCCTCCAGTGCGGCGGTCAGATCTGCGGCGGTGACCTGGCGGTGTTCGCCGGCCGTGCGGGCCGCGGCAGCTGCTGGCACCCGCAGTGCTTCCAGTGCGCCTCCTGCGGCGAGCTGCTGGTGGACCTCATCTACTTCTACCAGGACGGCCAGATCTACTGCGGGCGGCACCACGCCGAGAGGCTGAAGCCTCGCTGCCAGGCCTGCGACGAGGTGACCTTCTCACGGAGCGTCCTCCGCTCCTTCTCCCGTTCGTCTCCTCACTCTGTCCGCGGGATCGAGCTTCACTCCATCTCGGGCCGGGAGCTCCTCCACGAGGGCTTCCGTGGTCTTTGCTGTAGATGGACTTCTTCTGCGCTTGATACCACTGCACCCAGGGAAACAGGCGGTCTTATCACGAGGGTCTGGATCTACCGTTGATCCTGACCTTCGCCGGAGGTCGGAGAGCCAAAGATCACGGATACAGGAGCCTAAGAGGAGTTTGTCCCTCGGGGCGTCTGGGTGAGGAGCACCTTCATCCAGGAAGAGCTCGGAGTAGAGCCGTGGGAGGAGCTCCATGAGGTCAGGAGGTCCCACCACAACGAGAAGATCCAGGACACACTCTGGGCCGGACTGGGAACGCTCAGGGTGGATGGACGGTCTGAATAATAACCTTTATTAGCGGGCGTGTCGAAGCATACCGGGAACAGCTGGACCTCCTACAGACATGGAGGTCAACAAGAACATCACAAACCAATGAATCCAGAGCTCAGGTGCAGAGTGTCAGTGGTGTCCAGGCAGACAAGTATCTCCTTTCACACACACACACACACACACACACACACACACACACACACACACACACACACACACACACACACACACACTGCTGTGAAGGTCATCCATCAGCCCAGGTCCTCTCCTCTCCCTCTGTCTTCTGCTTCCTCAGTGTCTTAAAAGATTATCCATCATGTTTGACCAATGGCGGCGCGGCGCCCGACCCACATGGGGAGGAGGGAGGAAGGGGGGGTGTTAAGCCCAAATCCTCAGCATCGCCTTGACGCTTCTTCTGTCGGTGTCCCTGCTGGTCTCAGATCATCCTGGCGGAGGAGTGCACGGAGGCGGAGGGCCGGTACTGGCACATGAAGCACTTCTGCTGCTTCGAGTGCGAGGCGGCGCTGGGCGGCCGCCGCTACATCATGAGGGAGAGCCGTCCTTTCTGCTGCCGCTGCTACCAGGCCCTGTACGCCGAGCACTGCGACGCCTGCGGAGAACACATAGGTACCGCCGAGACGTGCGCGCCGAAGCGCCGCCGTTTTCCGTCTTCTCACCCGCGTGTCCCGCAGGCGTGGATCAGGGCCAGATGACCTACGAGGGTCGGCGCTGGCACGCCGCCGAGTCGTGCTTCTGCTGCGCCCGCTGCCGGCTGCCCCTGCTGGGGCGCCCCTTCCTGCCCCGCGCCGGCCTCATCTTCTGCTCCCGCTCCTGCTCGCTGGGCGAAGATCCCGACAACTACGACTCCTGCGACTCCGCCACGCAGGGCCGGGCGCCGCCGCCGCTGCACCGCTGCGGGACGCCAGAGAAGTTCCAGCACCTTCGCTGCACTTCCCCGCTGCAGCCACCAGAGGGCCTCCTCCCAGACGGGGCGCCGGCGAAGGACGGCGACGGGGCGGCGGCGGCGGCGGGAAGCAGAGGTGAGCAGACGCCGCCTCAAACCACACCTGCATCTCCTACGGGCGGAGACACCAGGTGGTTCTCTGCTCGGTGGAAACGGAAGACCTGCTTTTCAGGACGGCGTCTGGAATCAACCTGAAAGTTCTTCTCCTTCTTCTCCTTTTCCTCCGTCCTGTCGCCGCAGCCAATCGTCTGCCTCCATCGCCCGGGCGGCCAATCACCTGCCTGCATCCAGCCTGTCCTCTTCCCCTCCGCCCATAAAGCTCCTCGCTGGTCTTCCTCTAGACTTCCCTCCAACCCCAGCATCCTTCTGCCGGGATCTTCTCCGTCCCTCCTCTGTCCGAGCCGTCTCAGTTTAACATCTACCACGTGCCGTCCCTCTGACGGACTCCTTCCCGATCTTCTCCATCATCTCCACATCTCCATCTCTGCCGCCTCCAGCTGTGGCTCCTGTCTCCTCCTCAGCGTATCCAAACCAGACACCACAACTGCTCTCCACCTCCACACCCGGAAGATCTCCTCCGATATTTTTCTTTTACGTCGCTCTTCTTCTCGTAGGATCCCTCTGCACCGCCCCGGTTCGAAACGGCCTCCCGTCCGCCCGTGGCCGTCCTCTCCAGCGCGGGACCTACTCGCCTCTTCCGCACATCCATCTGGGGAACGGCCTCGGACCCTCCTGGCCGAGCGACCTCCCGCGCGACAGCCTCCTGCCGGCCGACCGCGCCGTCAAAGCTCCGGCCGGCGGTCCTCAGGCCCGCCGAAGCCCGGGTCCGACCTCCAGAGGAACATCTACGGCCAAAGACCGGCGGCACTGGGTGGAGAGGACCAACCAGGTCATGCAAGGTGGAGTCCGAGCTTCCGGGAGACGTCTCCATCTGACCAGAATGAAGGTAGAAGGCGGTTCGAGTCCTTTGATTCACCTTTTCTCCGCTCTCCAGTGTTTCCTCTCCAGAAAGCCCCGCCCTCCCCCGAAGCCCCGCCCCTCACGCCAAACAGCCTCCCGCCTCCGCTGCCCGTCAAGTCCCGCGACCTGATGGTCCAGGATTCTCCTCCGCCGAGCCGCCCCGGACCCGACGACAGACCCTCCAGCCCTCCGGCTCGCAGCGGCACCGCCAGGGTCAGCTTCAGAGAGCCCATCAGCAGCAGCTACTCCGTGGACGAGGAGGACGAGGAGGACGAGGAGGACGAGGAGGAGCCGCGGGTCGGCCCGGAGAACCTGGAGGACGGCGGCGAAGCGGAAAGAAGGACGAACCTTCAGAGAGACACCAAACCACAGCTGGATCTCCTGGGTGAGAAGAGCTTCTCCCAGACCTCCGTTCTCCTCCGGATGGCGAACTAACCGCGGGGGGGGTTTGTGTGGTCTTCAGACGGAGCTTCGTCCTTCCAGCGCAGCCGGCGGCGAGGGCGGACCCGAAGCCGGCCCCCGTCGGACCCTGCTGGGGGGGCGCCCCGAGACCCCCGCTCCTCGCCGAGCCTCCGGCCGGGGCTCCGCTCGCACGACGAGTCCTGCTCCACCTGCTCCTCCTCCTCGGACTCGGAGGAGGAGGGCTTCTTCCTGGGGCAGCCCATCCCTCTGCCCCCGCAGCTCCGGGAAGCCCGGCCCCAGCAGGACCGGGACTCGGACCCCGAAGACCAGCCGCGGAGGGACCGGGGCCTCAGGGGCAGCCTGAGGAGGAGGAGGGCCCACAGTCTGGGCGCCAAGGACAAGGACAAAAACTGCTCCGTCTCCTGATCCACCCACACCACGTCCAGAGTCCACGTCTCACCTGGAAGGCGTGAACGTCACCTCCCACTTCCAGAAGGTCAAGGTCCAACATGGAGCTGTGAGCAAGTGAACAAGAAGATTCAGCGACGGCCTGAAGGCCAATCACACACCCATCTAAAGAAACCCGGAAGATTCTTTGAGCGGAAATGGGAGTGCAGTCAGAACTCTGACACACACACACACACACACACACACACACACACACACACACACACACACACACACACACACGGCGCTCAGGATTCCAGTGTTCGGCTCAGCATTCTGTGATAAAAGAAGGGAGGAATTTATAAGGTCAGAAATTGTCAATGGCTTGTTCTTGATGTTCAGAGCAGCCTCCTCCGTGCTGCTCAGTGTCTCACACACACTCTGCGCTGAGGTCAAGTCCATGAGATGCTCCTCTGCAGCTCTCTGGCTGCAGGTGCTGCTGTGTTTCGTTGTCGGGGCAGAGGGTTGCAAAGACTCGTCTTTACGGCGGCAATAAATGTGTCCGTGGTGAATGCGCGCTTTTATTTCCACACTTAGCACACACTCCGAGCGCAGCCGGGTCGAACGGCACGCACCTCACCGGCCGAGAGGAGGTGGAGGACGTCCGGCTGCCGCCTCTGGAAGAAAAGCCCCAGAAACAGAAGGCCTGGAAATACAACTCCTGATGATTCTGCTGCTTTTTCAGTTCCAGCAGTTAAATAGAAATGTAATGACCACTGGAAAATAGTATTCTGCAGTCTGGATGCCATGTCTGATATTTGGTTGGAAAAAAGGTATGTATGCATGCGCACACACACACACACACACAAAACATTGTGAACAATATGATTATATAAACAGTGCAGAGGTCAGCACCTCCTCACAGCCAGAAGGTCCCTGCTTGGATTCCCACAGGGTTCCTTCCTGTGTGGAGCCTCCATGTTCTCCCCATGTCTGGGTGGGGTTCCTCAGGGTTCTCCGGGTTCCTCCCACTATCCAAATACATGCAGGAGCTTCACTGTGGACTGTAATGTTCCACCTGAGTGAGTGAGAGGGTGAATGGTTGTATCTCCATATGTGGCCCTCTGGTGGTTCCAGGGTGACCTCAGCAGCAGGACAAACGGAGTAGATAATGAATGAATGAATGATTATGATCAAAGACAGAGAAATAGAGATTGAACAGTGACGCGTTCAATCAACCAAAAAAAAGCACAATCAAGACCTTTATTCACCAACTCAGTGCTTTATTTTGAAAAGCCATTCATGTCCATCTGGGAGGAGACGGCAGGGAAGACCCGGGACACGCTGGAGAGACTACATCTCTGAGGAGGTCCGGGAACACCTGGGGGTCCCCAGAGGAGCCGGACCATGTGGGGTGCAGAGGGAGGTCTGGGCCTGCCTGCTCCGGCTGCTGCACCCACACTACCACTCCAGATGAGCAGAAGATGGATGGATACATATCCAGATGAACATATATGTGTACATATATATTCATATAAATATGTAAATATGTTTACAGATAGACATGTAGGACGATTAAAGGTGCAATTATATTCCGTGTATAGGTAGATATATTTCTATTTATATACAGGACCGTCTCAGAATATTAGAATTGTGATAAAGTTCTTTATCTTCTGTAATGCAATTACAAAAACAAAGCTGTCATACACTCTGGATTCATTACAAATCAACTGAAATATTGCAAGCCTTTTATTATTTTAATATTGCGGATCATGGCTTACATCTTAAGAAAACTCAAAAATCCCATCTCAAAATATAAGAATATCATGAAGAAGTAATTTTTGTTTTTTTAATTGCATTACAGAAGATAAAGAACTTTTTTACAATAGTCTAATTTTCTGAGACAGTCCAGTCCTGATATATATATATATATGTATGTTTTTATGTATATAAACACATATGTTTCTATGGAAATACACACATATGATTCCATATATATGTACATATGTTACCATGTATATTAACATATGATTCCATGTATATGTACATATGTTTCCATAAATATATACGTATATATCCATGTATATACACATGTTTCCATGTATATATGTGTTGGTTTAAATGTATATATGTACATATGAGAATAAGAATAAGAACAACTTTATTTATCCCGAAGGAAATTGTTGTGCCAGAGTTTCAAGTAAAACATAACAATAATAAATAATAGTAGAAAATTGTATAAACAGTTTAAAAAAAAAAAAAAGAAAAGGAGGGTGAATAAGAAATACAAATAAAACTACAATGTGTCAAAGTCAAGGCTATAAAGTGTTTTAAGGTCTTAAAAAGTACAAAGATTTGAATATCCCCTGCGGCTGAAGGAAGAGTAAATGAAAAAGTCTGATAGCCTCAGGTAGGAAAGACCTCCTGTGGCGTTCAGTGGAGCTCCTTGGTGGTATCAATCTACCACTGAAATATTTCAATATTTATACATATGTTTCAATGTATATATGTATGTTTCCATGTATATATACGTATGTTTCCATGTATATATGTATGTTTCCATGTATACATACATGTTTCCATATGTATGTATGTTTCCATGTACATATAACCATACATGTTTCCATGTATATATGTATGTTTCCATGTATAGATGTATGTATGTTTCCATGTGTATGTATGCTTCCATGTACATGTACCCATACATGTTTCCATGTATGTATGTATGTTTCCATGTATATATGTTAGATGAGATGAAATGAGAACAACTTTATTTATCCCAAAGGAAATTGTTGTTCCAGAGTTTCAAGTAAAAAACATAACAGTAATAGATAATAGTATTAAGGAGGAAGAATAAGAATACAATGAAATATGAATTGTCTTAACTAAACTACCCACGTACCCATACATGTTTCCATGTATATATGTATGTTTCCATGTACATATACCCATACATGTTTCCATGTTTTTATTCGAAGCCGGAAGTCAGGAGGACGTCCACGTCTGAAACTTTGCGTCACGTGACCCGCCAGGTCTCGTCCCGTCCAATCGGAGGGCGGCGGCGGGCGGCGATGGGCGTGGTCAGGGCGCGTGCCCGAGCTGTCAGACCGGTCCTCCCGGTGCCGCCGACGGTTCGTCTCCTTCCCGGTCCGCGTCCGGACGCCCAGCAGGCCCGGGGGGGAGGACCGACCTCCGGACACGGAACCCCGAGGTGAGTGCGGCGGGGCTCCGAGGCTCCTCCGCCGGCTCCCGCCGTCCGGACGGCCCGCACCTCCGCGGCGGCCGCCCGGACGCCATGTTGGTTGTAGTTCTTGGCTGCCGGCTGTCTAGAAGCAGCTGCTCGTCACCACAGGCCGCCTCCCCATTTAACCCCTGCTAGGATGATTATTATTATCATTATTATTATTATTATTAGCGGTATTAGCACTGTTATCTGTGTCTGAACGCTTTGACCCCCGCCCCGCCCCGGCCAATGACCCCGTGGCCCGCCGCCCTGTGTTTTGGGCTCCTGGAGGGCCAGGTGGGGGGGGGCCAGCGGGGGGCTCTTCCAGGGCTGGAATGGCTGACATGTGGAGAATGTGAGCGCCAGACGCTTCAGGACACTTTATTTCCAGCCTGAAGCTCCAGCAGGTGGAGGCTGAAGGTCCTCTGACACACAACCCGAGTGGACACACACACACACACACACACACACACACACAGGGGGCTCTTATCAAGTTATACCATTTTACTTGTCCATTTTAAAGGGAGAGGAAAAGGAAGGTGTCTGGGCCCAGGCGGTGGTCTTCAGGGGGAAGCGGCTGGTCCGAGGCCTCGGTGAAGGGTCGGGCCTCTGCGTCTACAGACACACACACTCTTGTGTTTCAGGAAATATCCTGGACCCAAACCCCCTGCGACGGGCTACTTTATTTAAACATGAGGAGCCATTGTTTCCCCAGCAGCTGCTCTGTGTGTGTGTGTGTGTGTGTGTGTGTGTGTGTGTGTGTGTGTGTGTGTGTGTGTGACCCGCTCTGACTTGCCGGCAGACAATAGCTGGTTGACAGTTGTCCTGACGTTCCCCGCCACGATCTTCACACACACACACGCACACACACCCATTCTTCAGTCTGTCGGCTGAGAGATAAATGTGTGTCGGGTAATTGTGGAGGAACTCATTGCCGCTGGCCAATGAAGTTGTAACTGACGGTGTGCGGAGGGTTTTTGGGGGAGGTTTCCTTGTCGTGTTCCACCCAAGGGTGTTTCTCTGGCTGTCCTTCCAGGTGGCTGGAGGTTCCCCTCTCCTGCTGGAGGTTCCCCTCTCCTGCTGGAGGTTCCCCTCTCCTGCTGGAGGTTCCCCCGCTGACCCGGTTGCCTCTCCTGCCCGGGAAGCTGCTCCGGTTCCGTCCGTGGAGATGAACCACCATAAGCTGTGAGGTGGTAGGAGGTGAGCCCAGCCTGCAGGATGCCCGTTGGGGCGCTCCAGCCGCCCGCCAGGCTGCCCGCCAGGGTGGCGGCGGCGACCGCCCCGCCACGTTTACGACCGAAGGGGCCCGTGGGTCCGGACTTCTACCGGCGGAACCCGGCGTCGGCGAGCGGACCCAGGCAGAGCGCCGTGGAGCGGCTGGAGGCCGACAAAGCCAAATATGTTAAGAGTCAGGCGGCGCTTTCCAGGCGGCCGCCGTTCCGGGCCCCGGAGTCGCCAAAGCCCCCGCCGGGCGCCGATGGCGGTCTGCGTCCCACCAAGAAGACCCCCGTCCACAGCAAGGCCAAGCAGGACGCCGCCCAGCTGGACTTGGAGCATCTGAGCAACCTCATCAGCGACGTGAACGACGGCGACGCCCGGGGCCGTGCCGGCGGCGCGGCCGAGCCGGACCGGCGTTCTCCCCTGCAGAAGAAGGACGGCCCGTCCCCGCCGCCCCCCGTGGAGCGCTCCGGCCCGCACAAGGTGAGGCTGAAGGCGTCGGGCCCCCCCGGGGGGGACGGTCCCGCCTCGCCCGGCTCTCCCGCCGCCGGGGCGGTCCGCAGAGTGGACGTCCTGCCGGTGGCGAGCGGCACCGGGAGCCCCCGCAGACCCCCCCGCTTCATCCGCCCCGCCCTGCGGCCGCTGCACCCCCTCCACCCCCTCCACCCCCGGCTCCCCCTCCGCCCGACCGCCTCCCAGCGCCGCCTCCCCGCCTCCGGAGCGACGCCCGGTCCCCTGAAACCCGTGGTGGCCCTGCCCAAACCGGACGGGCCCGCCTCGCCGGCGCGTCCCCCCGCGCTCCCCCCGTTCCCCCCCCCGTCCCCGGCCGTCACCCGCCTGTCGTCCTCCAGCTCCAGGAAGCGCCCCTCCCTCGCCCGGTCCAAGTCGGACATGAGCGACCGCTTCTCCAGAGCCGGCACCGAGCTGGAGCGCTTCTTCAACCTGTGCGGTCTGGACCCGGCCGACCTGCGGGACCTGCCCGGGTCCGGCTCCGACATCGTGTCCATGGCTCGCTTCCGCAGCGTCAGCGCCCCGGGCTCCGAGTGCAACGCCGAGGAGGACGAGGAGGACGAAGACGACGGCAAGGCCGCGCGGCGCGTCCCGTACGGCGTCTCCGTCATCGAGAGGAACGCCAGGGTGATTAAATGGCTCTACGGACTCCGGCAGGCCAAGGACGGCGCCGGTAAGAACGCCGCCTCGTAGGAGGACGCGGTACCGGTTGAGAGGACTCGTCCTCATGTGGTTACCTGACATTGACTTGTATTTCTGTTCAATCACAATTCCAAAGATGCCGTTTGTGCTCTTGGGTCAGAGTGAGGAGTGTTTACACGCCGGGCTCAGACTCTGCAGGGTCCGTTGGACGGACGGACGGACGGACGGACGGACGGACCGACACCTCAGGCAGTACACGCTAAAGATGTGCCTTCACCTTCTGCGTTTGTTTTTGTAACACTCCAGACGTTACACCTTTCTACGTCTGCATCAAGCCATAGTCACCACTCTGTCAGCTGAAGGTGCGGAAGGCGGTTCTCCCATCTGGGACTTTCAGGGGAAGCCAGGTGTTTTCAGGGAGCAACATCGGAGACGTAGATGTGTGTCCGCCAGGGGGCGGCGTCTCCACGTCGAACCGCTCTCGAGTAGAAGAAGAGCAAGCTGCGATTTCTTTGTGAGGAAAAGGTGATTTTTCTCTCTTGTGAATCATGTTGTTGATTTTGTTTTGTGTTTGTGCTCAAAGGCTGTAAACTTTTTCCAACTGTCAAACGCCTTCTTGTATCTAATGACGTCTCAATATTTGAAAAGCAGTTCAAAATATGATGATTTTTTTTTTTTTACAAATCCTCACCAGGAAAGAAAAGACACAAGACCAAAGAATGTCATTAGTTCTGCTGTAATTAGCACAGACATTGCCGCGCGTACGTTCTGTATAAAATAAAGCCAGCGGGAGTTGAAGGTGATGAAGTTCTCTGTCTGTTTATTTATTTTCTGGGTTCTGATGCAGCTTGATGTTCCACATGCTTCCAAGGCCCTGCGCAGCGGACACGAAATCCACAAAAGAACATTCAAATAAAGTTTAGAAGCGCCCATCTGTCCGAGATGAGCCGAACGGTCGCTGTAAACCGCTCTCGGCGTGTGTGTGTGTGTGTGTGTGTGTGTGTGTGTGTGTTCTGCCTGCATGAGCTGTGCATGCTAACCTTTGTTGTTGGACTGAATAAAAGCAGCTCACCTTCACAGACAATAGAGCTGCCTGACCAGATTCCTGCGAGCCGCAGCATTCAGGCGGCCGGATCGGAGACGCCACAGTGAAACGGCAGCTCGCCGCGCCAGGATGAGCTGCTGGCGTGCATGTGGGGATCACCTCCGGAGGCTGCGCGACGGCTCTGCGCACGGGACCGATGACGGCCGGCGGCGCGGGGTTCGTTTTTAAAAGAATTTTTATGAACGGTTTTGTGCACTTGAGGAGAAACTTCACCAGATCCTTTCTGTTCCCTCTGTGTCCCCGGAGTGGCAGGACTCGGGCGGTATTCCCACGGCCAGGAAGGTGTGCTACGCCCTGGGAGGGGTGCCCTATCAGACCACCGCCGCGGCCATCGCCGTCTCCCTGCAGATCTTTCTCCTGGATGTAGTGCAGGTACACCCTTCCAAACAGAAACGAATGACTTCCAAATGATGTTTGGCTAAATGAATGCATTTGCTGACTTTATGAATCTCTGCCATGAGTCATTTATAGCTAGTCGAGCAATATTTGGCGTTACTCCGTGACTCTGTGTCCACTAAAACACGAAAAATGCATCGTGCGCCGTGAGCGGCATTGTTGTTTTTGTTAAAAAGTACGATTATTCACCATCTGCGACTTTCTGCCAGCTTCTGAATGTAAGACCGAGCCTTCTCCCCAGCTGGAGGCCTCCTACGTATCCATGGTTCTCTTGGTGAGCCGGGCCTGGGACGCGGTGAGCGACCCCCTGGTCGGGTACCTGGTGAGCCGCAGCCGCTGGACTCCCATCGGGAAGCTCACGCCGTGGTCGGTGACGCCCAACAGATGCACGCTTCGTTTCTGAAAGAGTCAAAGTGTTTATTGTCGATGTGCGGTCTGGAAAAGTGTTTCACCTTGAAATTCAGTTCTTCCGTGTCTGTCTGCAATGAAGCCACATAATACGCAAAAACAAAACAATAAGTATTGAGCATATTAATGCAATGAGATGTAAACAGTGCAAAGAAAGGTGAACAAATTGAAACATGAACAGTTCATGTGTTCACGGGACGTGTAAGCTGAGATGGTGCAGCTTTGGGTGTGCAAACACTATATATAAAAATATTGAAATATTTTAAACAGATTGAATCAATTTGAATTTATGTTTTTTTATCCAATTTATTTATTTATAGGATCCTCTCAGCCAATCAGGGATAAACTACAAGGTCGTCCGATCGCCCGCGTTAAGCGAGCGCTAACCGGCTAATGTCCGCTATCTAACGTTAGCTAGCATGCAAATGTCAGCTAGCATGTCATTGTCGGCCAGTATGTGAATGACAGTTAGGATGCTAATGTTAGTGAGCGTGCTATCGTCAGCTAGCGGGCTAACGCCGGCGTCCGCGTTCATTTTCGAAAGAGGAGTTTGTCTCGATGAACACTTCTCCTCCGCCGTCTTTTCATCCAGACCTTCATTCTACCGACCCGATGAGCGCCAAAACATTGTTTACGCTGTAAACAACGTCAGACTTTTATGGACCAGGAAACGGACTCAGCCAACAGAGGCTGCCGCGATGACCGCAGCTCAGCTAGCGCTCTGAGTACACCTGAGCTGCACGCTACGTGTTTAGCACTGAGAAGATCCACGAGGAAATGTTAAAAACTCAGACGAACGTCATTTTTAGCAGCCGGAGAAAACCTACACGCCGGCAATATGTATATATATATATATATATAGTGAGTAAATGTGATTTTTAGCTGTATTTACTCCACGTTCAGAATCAGCAATACTTTTATTGATCCCGGATGCTCCATACAGAAAGAAATAAACCGTAATGAAATAAGATGGGATGAATAGATAAAGATACTAAATGAAAAGGGTGTCAGGGTTTCAGAAAACCAAGTTACCGGAGTAAAATACGTCCGGATGGATGGTGAGATGAGATATTTCAAATGAATGCGATCATGTGTGTGTTCCTCAGTGATTCCCGCTGAGATGTGTGTGTGCTCCTCAGGCTGGTGTTCTCCATGCCGTTCGGCGTCCTGTCCTATGTGCTGCTGTGGTCGGTGCCGGCCGGCTGGACCTCCCAGGCCTTCAGGGCGCTGTGGTTCCTCACGGCGGCCTGCCTCTTCGAGACCCTCATGAGTGTAAGCCGGGGTTATCTTTTCGTCTCGGCGGCGCCAGGACTTCCTCGCCGTCCTCCTGCGGTTTTGAGCTACATTGGCGCGGCAGCGACGCCGTTCACTGACGTGTGGCGTTTTCCTCGAACAGTGTTACAACGTCCCCTATTTGTCCCTCAACATGTCCCTGTGGGGGAACCAGAGGGACCGAGACTCTGCCACGGCCTACAGTAACACGCCGTTCTCAAACCTCAACCCGGCGCCTCCGTGCCGCTTCCCCACGCGCCGTGTCCGTCTGTTCTCAGGGATGAGCGTGGAGATGCTGGCCATGCTGCTGGCGTCCGTGATCCAGGGTCAGGTGGTGGCCGTGTACAACGCGGAGAAGCAGGAGGCCTGCGACCAGCTGGACGCCGCCGCCCCGCCCAGCGGCCCCGCGGCCTCGCCGCCCCCCGCGCCGCTGCAGGAATCGGTAGGCGCCGCAGCTCAGATGCGAGGAACGACTACAGTGTGGGGCCTCTGTGAGGAGATCCAGTTACCCTGTCATTTCCTGGTCCAATAACAGCTCGCAGGCATTGAGCGTGATCATCCAGGCGTGTTTTCTCAAGCCGGACATCTGCGTTTCTCCCCCCGGCGCGTTAAAGCCTTTTCTTCACGGCCGTAGAGCTTCTCAGTCCAGCCGCAACCGGTTTCTCATCGGGACTTTTCTCGTGAAACCAAAACGTTACATTTCAAATTTAGAAAACACCTCACAAGGTTTCCCCCTGGACATCAGATATCAACATGATCGGCCGATTTTTTTACCGTCTGAACTTTCGATTCGATTTCCTGCCGCCCGTCACACAGACTGGATGATCCTGAGCGGCAACGCCGTGATTCAGAGGGTATCTGCTGCGAAACGGGGCGCGGCAACACCATCGACTCACAGATCGTACACAATTTACACGTCCCAAGGACTAGTTTGGTACCTTTTTGAATATCCGAAGCTCATGATTTCAAAACCGTCCTCAAACAGCGCTGGTTTACTTACTGACTTTGTCAGCTGTTTGATATATTCATATTTATATCCAGGGCTGAGACCCAGCGGGCGGCCTGGTTCTTCATCAGGCCTCCGGCAGCTGCAGCCAGAAATGCAGTGCAGGAACCGTCTGAGTCAAAGTGCAGGGACACAGAATTGCTCCAGAACAAAGTGAAAATAAGAATAACACAGCTCAGCTCTCGCAGGGGAGGCTAAAAAAAGCATCGCGGAACATTTCCAGACTGGAGTTTTGAAAAGAAATGATTAAGAACTTGAAAGTAAGTGGATATTTGAAGAGGTAACCGGATACCCACCAGCAGGCATTGCTTAGAAAGTCAAACTGAAAGCTCAGGATATATCATCTTACTGGGGAAACGTCTGAATGAAGCATTCTGTCTTTGTTGACGGAAGGCGTTTTCAGGTTTTCTTTGCAGCGTGTTGGTCGTCTCCCGGGAAGCCCAGGCCGACCGTGTTCTAGCAGGATATGTTTAAGCGAGGCCCATGTTTTCTGGGCATATTTTTGAAAGCGTTATATTGATTTGTTGAGCTGCTAAAGTCTCATAGATGCGTTTTCTCCCCAGCAAAAGGCCTTCCTGGTCTCGGCCGTGGTCAACGGAGCCGTGTTCTTCCTGGGCTGCCTGGTTCTCTTCCTGGGAGTCAGGGAGCGGCGGCCCGGGTCGTCCGGAGGAGCTCGGCGTCCAGGCGAAGACGCACAAACCAGTTTGTTGTTTTCCGTCCGTCCTCGGTCTCTGCGCACGTCAGCGTCGGTGAGCTTTGAGCTCTTTTCTCTCCTCAGATCGGGACGGCGCCGCCGACGAAGCGCGACCCTCCTACCTGACGTCGCTGAAGATGCTGGCGTGCCACGCCCCCTACCGGCGCCTGGTGCTCGGGTTCGTCCTCAGCGCCTTCGCTTTTCAGGTGCGCCTCCGGCTCGGTGTCTCCGGTGAAGCCTGCGGAGAGCCGGCGCCCTCCTGGCATCCAACCCACGCAGGGACGCCATGCTGGTCCCTCGCCATGTGTTTCAAGTCACCGCAGCTCATCTTAAGGATCCCTGACACAAATCTGTGGACAGAAAGTAAAAGAACAAACTCAACAGGCAGTTGTGTCAATGAACAGGATGAGAAACACACTCAGAGGATATTACAGCGGAGGAAAGTGGAGTGCAGATAAAAGTGTCACTGTGAGACTCCTGGACTCAGGAGTTGAGCTGCTTCCCATCTGAGCTCAGAACTCAATGCTTGGATGACAGCTTGAATTCTGGGACGGCTTTTTTCAGAATCTCAGTTGCTTTACTCTCCAAGTCATTTTGCAACCGCAAGGTATTTGCTTTGGTTGATGGTGCCAAACATACAACGTGCAACAGGCGTTAGATAAGTGAAAAATAAAATCCAGCTTAGTTGTTCTGAGCAGCGCGAGGCACCGTGTCGGAGGGGGTCCGGGCCAGAACTGATGCCGCTGGGAAGAAACTGTTTTTGTGGTCGGTACTTTTGGTCCTAATGGACGGCAGCCTCCTGCCAGGGGGGAGTGGCTGGAAAGGTTGATGTCCCGGTGCGAGGGGTCGCCCAGGATCTGGCCCGGGGTCTTGGAGAGAGGGTAGATTCCAGCCAGTCGTCGTCTCTGCAGAGCGGGTGATGCACCGCCGTCTGCCCTGGTCTCATCACCAGATGGTGATGGAGGAGGTGAAGATGGACTCGATGATGGAGGTGTAAAAGTGCACCGTCATCATCTTTGCCAAGTTAAACTTGAGATGGGGGCACTTTTTCCTTTTGGAGCTCCATCCTTAACTTACTGGATACACACTTCCCGCTACAAGGTGCCGCTAAGTGTAACTTGGCTAACTTTCTGTCTAAACTCCACGTCTGGCCAGAGTGAAGCCGCTCGTCTTTCTAAAACCATCAAACCGTCCCCGACCGACTTTGAACGTCTCTTCGGACGCCTCGTCCATCACCGTATCTTACCGGCAGCGACCTCTCCGTCTCTTCAGTGACGAGTCCACAACATGCACACCTCACGGGCGTTGTTCCGTGAGTCTCTCTGGGCTAGCTAGCGCCGCCGCGTCCCGCGGGTTTTCAAGGAGGACCTCAGATGTGGCGGCTCAAACCGGCCAGGTGACGGCCGGGATCTCCGAGAGCTTTCCTCCGCCGGAGGACGAGGGCGAATCCCTGTCACGTGTCGGGCGGCAGATCGTGAGATGCAGGCAGGATCTGGTCTCGTGAGGAGCTTCGGAGCCATTTGAGTGAGGTGTGTGTCGTGTTTGTGTCTCCTCAGATGTCCTTGGGTAACTTTGCCCTGTTTTGCAGTCACGCTGCCGGGCAGGGAGCCCATTTCCAGCATCTCCTCCTGGCTCTGCTGGTAAGAGCCTGCGGTCCGTTCTCTCTCTCGGCCTCCCAGGAGGCTCCCGTGGATCTCTGACCGGACGGGACGGGCTTTAAATACCAAACCTTCTCTCAGGTTTCGGCTTCGGCGGCCGTCCCTTTCTGGCAGGCGGTTCTGCTGAGAATCGGGAAAAGGGCCACGGTTTTCATCGGACTGTCGGTGAGCCGCCGGACGCCGGTGTCGGGTGAGTCCTTCCTCCGGGCCGCTGACGTCCTCCTCACCGCTGTCTCTCAGCTCTTCGTCCCGGCCGTGACGATGATATCCTGCCTGCCCGGTAACCTGCCCGTCTTCGCCACCATGTGCGTCTTGATGGGATTCAGCGTGGCTACTTTATTTCTGCTGCCCTGGTGAGTCACTTCTGTGCGGGAACTGGGTGAGTTCTCGTCTAAAAGACGTTCAATCGGCGTCATATGAATCATTCACGCCGCCTCCGCTCGAAGGCCACGACCCCGGTCTGTCCTCCGATCACGAGACGCGAGCAGTCAGAGGTTCTCCGTGTCCGCGGCAGGTCGATGCTCCCGGACGTGGTGGACGACTTCTCCAGGAGACACCCGTCCTGCAAAGACCCGACGCCCCTGCTCTTCTCCTGCTACATGTTCTGCAGCAAACTGGCAGGAGGCCTTGCAGCAGGCATCTCCACCATGACCCTGCAGTGAGCCGGCCGCCATCCGCCAGCCGCCAGCCGTCCGCCCGCTTTGCACCTCAAATGTACAAACCCCAGTTTTCTCTCTGCTTCGCACTTGCAGGCTTGTCGGGTACAGAGCGAGTGCCTGTCACCATGGCGACGGAGTGGCGACGGCACTGACGGTGCTGTTCTCGCCCGTCCCCGTCACGCTGCTCCTCACCGCGATGCTGTTTTTCCGCTCCTATCCCATCGATGAGCGGCGGCGAGCGCCGGAGCTTTCCGCCTCGGACCAGTGAGTGCCCGCCGCCACGGAAAGGCCCGGAACGCTGCTGCGTTTGGAAGAGAAAGGAAGGGGCTCTCGGGGCTTGCAGAGGGATTTGTTTGCATCAGTCTGCAGATCCTGGGCTCATAAAGCCAGGGAGGGAAAACAACGCGATGCTCACGGCTTATATTCAGATATTAAATCAAGATTCATAAGTACAAAAAAAACAAAATTAAGTTTCAAACTGCAAAATGGCTTCTTTGCTGTTCTTCTGTCATTCCACCATGAACGGGACAATCCAACGCAAGACAGAATAGATGGAAAGAATCGGAAAAACTTTTATTTGTCCCCGAGGGGCGATCGGGGGTAAAGGAGCTCCTCTGTGAGGGGATGAACGGTTGTTTTTACCGCGGCCACAGGGGGGCGGCGTACAGCATTCACGCCATCCTGTTAAACTCGCACGCCACATTTCGGACGCTAAAGGGAACTGGATTTCAGTCTGCTGGATGAAGGACTTGGAAAACTGAGCAAACAGTGTGAATATCAGCCCAGCCTCAGGAAACATCTAAGGAGGCTTTTCCTTCCAGATCGGCAGCACGGCTGTGGCTTTAACACGGACCGAGAGGATTCGGAGCGGCTTTGCGCGTACCGCTGCTAGTTAGCTTAGCAGTCAGACCGTTAGCATGGTCTTAGCAAGGTCCGGCTCCAGTCAGCTTTGTGAATGAGATGTTTTTCTTCACGATCTCCAGCCGGTTCCGGCCTCCTTTCTTCTCAATCATCTGATCTGATCCCCTCCTGCATTGTGTTTTTCTGAAAATGCAGTTTGTAATTAAAAGCAGTTTTATTTTTTCATCGCAGTTTTTACCGCCAGCACATTTTCTGTCAGGCGGAGACGCTGACGTGGTTTTCCTTCTTCGAACAGGCCTGTAGCTCCGCCGTCATCTCCATCGGCCTCAGCAGATCCAGGGGAACCCGCCGAGTGTCCTCGCGCCGGGGAAAGGTCAGCGACGCAGCGTGCGGCCGGCGCCCGTCCAGCCCGGCCCGTCAATCCCAGCAGGTCTGGAGGGACCGACGGACGGCCTGGAGAAGACGTAGAGAATGACGGCGGTCGGCAGGACCTCCGGACCCACCGAGGCTCAGAGCTTCCTCAGAGAGACGCTCCAAGTCGCTCAAAGAGCAGCTCCAGGTCCTCGTGGGTGTAGAGACCTCCTGCTGCGCCGCCCAGAAGGAAAAGATACAACTTAGATCTTTGGCAAAATGTTCTAGATGACGAGAATTCACCCGAGAACCTCCTCAGACAACTTCGATCTTTACTTCACGTCAGTTGTCAAGCGTCCGAGCCCTGAAGATGGCAGAACCAGCCGGTGGAGATAATGTCGCTGACCTCCGGCTTCCTGGCCTTCAAGCTCTGGAACCCGGCGGCTCGTCCGGAGCTTCAGGAAGAAGCTCTCGCGCCTCCTCCTGAGCCGCCTCTTCTCCAGCGCGTCCACTTGCAGCCTTCCTGTGATGGAAGCTCAGACCACCGTCTCCTCGTGCCGTCCACCTCCGGTTTCATGCAGCTGCAAGATGTTTGCTCCTCCCTCTTGCTCTTCAACATGTCCATCTCAGTGAGGAAGGCCCCCTTCTTGGACCAGAGTGTCCGTTCTGGAGCAGATCATCTGGACCCGAACCGACACCTCTGGTCCCTCAGGCGGACCTCAGATGTGCACGAGAACATCTCAGAGTTCATGCCGCTCTGAAGGCTTCTCAATTAAAAAACACATTTTCCAGCACCAGTAGATCGAGACTCAATTGTTTTCATCATGCTTCTGTGAGACCTGACCTGCTTGGAGATCCACTCTGCTCCTCAGCAGGAGGGACGTCCAGAGTGATGGAGAGAAGAAACCAGAGGAGGTTTTAGCAGCGACGACACAGAGTCCATGTGTGTGAGAGGAACCTGTGGAGAACAGAGAGGCTGCAGGACCAGAAGGTGGAGGAGGAGAGTGGAACACCTGACTGAACACTGAGACTTCAACCGTGACCTGGGGGTTCCATCCTCCTCCTGTGCTGCCCTCCTACCCCCCTAACATCTGCCTCCTCGCCCCTCACATCTGCCTCCTACCCCCTAACATCTGCCTCCTACCCCCTACCATCTGCCTCCTACCCCCTAACATCTGCCTCCTACCTCCTAGCCCCTCACATCTGCCTTCTAGCCCCTAACCTTTGCTTCCTACCCCTTTTGCCCACAGCTCACCTCCAATCCATCTACCCCCACCCCGTTTCTTGCCTCTTGCCTCAACCTTCCTACCCTCCTACCCACTGCCTCTTACCCCCTCACATTTGCCTCCTACCCTCTAACCTTTGCTTCCCAACCCCTTTTGCCAACAGCTTGCCTCCAATACATCTACCCCCACCCCGTTTCTTGCCTCTTGCCCCAACCCACCTACCCTCCTACCTCCTGCCTCCTTGCCCCTCACATCTGTCTCCTACCCTCTAACCTTTGCTTCCTACCCCCTTTTGCGCACAGCTTGCCTCCAATCCATCTACCCCCACCCCGTTTCTCGCATCTTGCCCCAACCCTCCTACCCTCCTACCTCCTACCTCCTGCCTCCTGCCTCCTACCCTCCTACCCTCCTGCCTGCCGCTTCCGCTCGCAGTGCCCGGTGGTCGGTCGGTCGGTCGGTCGGGAGCGGAGGGAACCGAGGAGCGAAAATGGGAGTAGAAATTGTGACCATAACGGAGGGCGACGGTGAGGCTGAGCGGCTCCGCTTTCTGTTTCCCCCCTTTGCCTCTTTTACCCCTTTTACCCCCGGGTGGTGTTTGTTGGTGCAGATGTTCATGTTGTCGCCCCGCTGCTCTCCTCCCGCAGGACGGACCTTCCCGAAGAAGGGGCAGCGCGTCGTGGTGCACTATGTCGGTGAGCGGAGGAGCTTCCGCGGCGCGCAGCGGCGGCGGTCCGGAGGAACACGGGAGGGTGGTGGTTTTTCCGGGGACACCGCGGCCCGTCCGTGTGCGGGGCCGGGGAACGATGTCTGGGTTGGCCGAGGGTCAAACGCTCCGAGCCGGCTGTTTGTCGCTAACACTGCGGCTAGCGCTACGTTAGCTCCGCCGCTGGGAAGCAGCCAGGACGCGGCCTCCGAACACCGGACTAATTCGGTCACTCGATGCAGCCCACAAGCCCTTTACCCGGGGGCCGAGCGGGGAGAGCGGGGAGAGCGGGGCGGCTTCACCGATACCGGCTGGACGGAAGCCAACCTGACCGGGAAGCTGTGTGGCTAGTGCTAGCTCCCGGCAGAGGTACCACTAGCTCCCGGTAAAGATACGGCTAGCACCCGGTGAGGATGCCGCTTGATCCCGGTTCATGTGTCGCTAAACCACGGTTAAGGTACCGCTAATTCCCGGTTTGGGTGCCGCCAGCACCCAGCTCATGTGCCATTAGCACCCGGTTTGTCTACCGCTAGCTCCCGGTCGGGACGCCGCTAGCTCCCGGCTAGGATGCGGCTAGCGACCGGTTTCTCTACCGCTAGCTCCCGGTCGGGATGCCGCTAGCTCCCGGCTAGGATCCGGCTAGCACCCGGTTTGTCTGCCGCTTGCACCCGGCTAGGATGCCGCTTCGTCCCGGTTCATGTGTCGCTAGCCCACAGTTAATGTGCGGCTAGCTCCCGGTTAGGGTGCCGCCAGCACCCAGCTCATGTGCCTGTAGCACCCGGCTTGTCTACCGCTAGCTCCCGGTCGGGATGCCGCTAGCTCCCGGCTAGGATGCAGCTAGCACCCGGTTTGTCTGCCTGTCGCACCCGGCTTATGTGTCGCTAGCTCCCGGTTAAGGTACGGCTAGCTCCCGGCACAGGGACCGTTAGGCGCCCGCTCGGGCCAGCGGGGCGACTCGCCTCCCGGGCCGGCTGCGGGGCGCTGACACCGGCAGATCTCCTGCTAACTCCCCCCTTCCGGCTCTCATCAGGAACTCTGGCTGATGGGAAGGAGTTTGATTCATCGAGGACCCGGGGGAGGCCGTTCGAATTCCGGATCGGTCACCAGGAGGTGATCCGCGGCTGGGAGGAAGGAGTAGCCCAGGTAAGGAGGGGCTTCGCCTCGGCGGTGGCCGGCGGTCCGTTGAAGGGAACCAGGCGGCACCTCTGACCTCTCTAACCTCTGTAACTTCTTTAACCTCTGTAACCTCTGGCTGACCCGCAGATGAGCGTCGGTCAGCGGGCCAAGCTTATCTGCTCGCCGGACTACGCCTACGGCAACAAGGGGCACCCGGGGATCATCCCGCCCAACGCCACCCTCACTTTCGACGTGGAGCTGCTGGGCCTGGAGCCCTGAGGCCGGAGCTGCACCTCCACCAGCTCCGCTCACACTTTCAGGGTGAGGACCGCTTTCCTTGCTCTAGAGCGAGTCAGATTTCAGAGTCTTGTGTTTCCGCCGAGCATCGGGATGCAGGTCAGCGTAGGGAGGGCTCTTATCAATGCTCAGCTCCCGTTTCCTCCAGTGCTCCTTGCTTTGCGTGGATGTTCTGCTGCAGCTCCTCGCTCTTAGAGCTGCTTTTTTTGTACAAATACCCACCAACGAGTCACAGGAAGAAATCTTGGCGGACCAGTCGGGCCTCGGAAGACAACCGTGAAAGTCAGCCACCTTTCTTGGCGTTCGTCCCAAACTACTTTTGTGCGCGGTTTTGTATTTATTCCTTTATTTTGTCCCTGCGGGGAGACGTTTACCAAGACCCATTGTAGACACTTGTTGTCCGGCACCTGCCGAGACGGAGGCCCTGCTGCGTTCTCCTCTTCGTCCGGTCGTTGTGATCCAGTGTTTTCCTGTGCGTGTTGTTCTTCCGGTCGTAGGCAAACAAGCCCGGTTCCTCCGCAGGCTGCAGGAACCGGTGCTACATTCAGATATTTCCCTGAGCTCCAACCAAACTGACCTCCCGCATCGTCAGGCTCTCCTGTGACATTCGGCCTCAGTCACACAGAATCCTCAGAAGCCGCGTCCCAGCAAAGGCAGGAATCCGCGGCCTAGATATTTGCGTGGCCGTCGGTGTGCGGCGAAGGCTGCAAAAGGCAAAGTTGCGCGACATTGTTGTCGTGAAAACCGTGGCGTAAATGAGCACGGCGACGTTCGAACTAAGGTGGAACGCGCGCCGGCATCTCCAGCCCTCCTCCTCTGCAGCTCTAACACCTCCTTCTGTTCACCGCAGGTTGAATCCTATTTTGGGAATACAGAGAGGAACACGGAGGACAAACGTCAAGGTGTGACTCCTGCTCTTGATCCCTTCATAGGACCCGTGTCCATAGCTTCACTCCTTCACCTTCTTTACCTACAGACTTGATCTCACTTGCTTTCTCACCTTCTACTGCATAAGATATGTTCCTTTGATTCCGTTCTGTCAGTCATAGGCCGCGTGTCTCCTCATGTCCTGTGTGTTTTTATGGTGATGTTTTTGTTCGTATGATTTTAAGCCCGAGCCCTGGAACGGCGTGGGCCGCCGGGCGTCCGGCGAGCGTCACCCGTGCCGAGTCCGTCTCATTCGGTGGCCTTTACACCCTAATTGTATTGATTGCGGGTAATGACTTGTCTTGAATAAAAATAAGAATAAATTGTTGTTTGACACAGTGATATTTCTATGAATTGTCTTTGTGAGACCCACACGTGGAAAGTGTTGTTTCAAGTGTTTGTGACCAGAGTGTGAACGGCCCGCAGGTCTGCACGGCGTGCGTCTTCTTTCACAGTGTCCACCCCTGGACGCCGTCCGGTCGACGGGTTGGACACTGTGGAGGCGCCTCGGGGTTTGTGGATCGTGTCGGTCCGGAGGAGTTGTGCGTTCCAAGCTGTGGAGTTTTAAGTTCTGTCCCTGACGTGCAACATAAAGTCATTTTAACGCCAACGCTTCGGCCATGTGTGATTGCATCTCGCCGAGCCCTCGGCGCCTTTCATATTTGCAGCCTCCTTTCCCCTCGTCGGTAACCGCGCTCTTTATTTGGACCCGCTTCCCTTTCGGTTGAGATGGTAGAATACCGTCAGGACGGCGCTGATTAAAAGCAAAAGAGAAGCAGAGGGAGCGGTGGTGGTCACGTGACTCGATGGTTAGTCGAGAAAAACCCCAGTCGTCTCTATGTGCCGCCGGCCAGTAACCGCCCCGACTCTGCGTGCTTGTCCCCGTCTCTCTGGCCGTCCGAGGCGGTGGATTTGTGTAATGTGAGCGTCTCCCAGCTCCGCTCAGACGTATTGATGAAACCAGGCAGACGGGCTCGAAAACAGCTTTTATTTTGAACGGACACGGACGTCACCCCCCCTCCGCTCTTGTTTTGTAGTCCATGTTTTATCTTTCATTGGCTTTTCAAAAAGAAAAAAAAAGTATAAATAGAGACTCCTCAGGGAGCGGCGTCACGCTCTCCCAGACAAACGTGGCGAAGCACTGATGAAGACGACTTCCCTCCTCCTCCCAGCCTTCACGGCGGTGCTGCTTGTCCTCCACCGCTTCTCTTCAGCCGCCAGTTGCCGTTCCTCACTGGAAGTATCCCTGAAAACTGAAGCTTTGCATAAAGTTTGAATCAAGCGCGCGGCGTATCAGCTTTTAGAGTCACGTGAAGTACGGTACTACGCGGTCCGTACGGTACACCGTTGTGAACTACAATACAGTACTCTGAAGGCAGCCGATGCTCATAAAGGATAAATGTAGCTGTGCAAAGACACAAACCTTACGACTGAACACCTGTCACTTTGGATTACAGGCTCCGATGCTTTTGACATATATTCTGAACTGCCTCAAAGTTTATCTGAAATAATGAAGCTTTGCGGGAGTCCGTCGGCTGAAGTCAGTGTGCGTTTGTCACCCGGTCGGGGAGTCGGGTTTGTCTTCGCTGTGCATTCGTTCAGATAAACCTTTTCCTGAGAGGAACGGAGAGCGAAACCGTCTTTACTTTCAAATAAATTGGGCACGGAGTCCCAGGGCTTTGCTCGTGGTTGAAGCGGCGGGCGCCGTAAGACGACCCGGGTCTTGTCTCGACCTCGGGCCGTGAAACTTGACCGCGGCTGCAGGTTACCGCTCGAGTTGCATGTCGCGAGGCGATGAGTGACCGTGGAAACGCGGCTCAGCAGCTACCGGGATCCTAGAGAGCCTTTGTTTACACAGCCAGGCTCTGCTACCGGTAGCGTTAGCATTAGCCGAGCGCTATCCAGCAGAAGAATGGGAGGAGATAGAAAACCATGCAAATGAAATTCCACCGACACTGACTTGTTATGGATGCAGCTGCTCACCGCTCGGGGCTTTAAGCACAACATTCTTAAAAAAGGACTTTCTGTTGAGCTGCATTAAAAACCTCTCCGGGAACCCGCAGCCAGTGAGTTTCACCGTGTAAAAGTCAGTGTTAGTGGCCGAGACCAGCCGATAGAAACACGCCTTCCATTTCACAGTGAAACTTCCAGCCTCGTGACGGACGAGGGCCGGATCCACCGCAAATCTCTGAATCTCCGTGCAGTTTATTTGATTTGCGTGTTTGCGGCGCCGGATGCTTCGCTCAGTGCCGCCTGTTGACAAATGGGTTTTTATCTGCGGACTCGGTGCACGTTGGCCCCGAAGCCCGTGGATCTCCTGAAGGCCCGGCCCTCCGTTCAGTCGGTCATTACAATCAGTTAGTGTTCAAGGTTAAAGGAACAGATCATTCATTGTTACACGGAGATCTTTGCGAGACCGTATTGATTAGTGGTCGGCTCTTGTCCCGGTTCTAAACCAGGAAAAGCACAAAGCGAGTTCACTTTAAGTTGGACTCTGGAGGTCAAACCTTTCCGTGTGCTCCTCCTGTCGAGGGATTCTCTTCTGCCATTTAAAGCAGAATCCTCCCGCCGTCCCAGCCTGTCCTCCCGCTTACTGCCCCGAGGACGGCCGGCCCGAGGCCACGGGTTTCATGCAACACAAAGAGAACGACTTAAAGTGCGGCAGCGATGAGGATTTCTAAAGATGTTATTTTAACGCGCGAGCGACGTGAAGCCCCTCCTGGTTCTCAGGAGGGGCTTCACGTGGAATGGAACGGCCGAGAATGCGAGGCCTGTCTACTGCTCCGTAAGATGAATTAAAGGAGGTTCCCAGTCAGTGCTGCAGACAAACATGAATGGATCCCTTCCGGGAAGTTGCAGTGAAACCGCCTCTGAGTTTCTGTCCTTGGATGAAGGGGTTTGTCGTTGCCATCGGTTGTTTCCCGCTCCATGTTTTTCCAAATGAAGGTCCGGGGCCCGGTTCCACTCGCCGCTCGCCGTCCCTGCCGGGGGGGCGGGTGGGTCGCCGGGTGAAGTCAATCCGATGTCGTTCCGTCGGCCCGGGCCGCCCTGCCCGCACCCCGGCGGCGGAGGGAGTGCAGGGCCACGGCGCAGCAGCCCCTCAACAGGGAGCCGATGTGGTAGGCGGGCATGACGTCGGGGGCCCTTCCCCTGCACAGCCAGGCCATGGTGGGAACCACCGGCACGGCGAGGGCCAACAGATCCACCAGGAAGTAGCGACTCCAGTGGCAGAGCTGAGGGGCAAAGCTCTCCTGGTTCGCCCCCTGGGGTTCCCCCTCCTCCCGCTCCTCCTCCTCCCCCTCCTGCTCCTCCAGGGCCGCCGCTTGCCGCCGGACAGGAGGGGAGGCGGCGGGGAGCGGCTGGCGGGTCTGCGGATCCACCGAGGCGTCCGTCGGCCTGTCCGGGGCTCTGGGCTCGGCGACGTACGGCGGCAGCGCGGCGGGTAACGGGGACGGCAGCGGCTCCGAGGAGGCGACGTCGGAGGTCGCGAGCGAGATGACGCTCAGCTCGTTTTCGGCGCCGTCCTCGCCCAGCCAGGTCATGGTGGGGCTGCAGGCCTGCGAACGCACACGCGGCTTCTTCTCTGCCGCGACGGCAGGGGTGGGAATGGGGTCGCTGGCGGCGGGCGGCGGCGGCGGCGGCGTGACGGCCTCCTCCTGAGGTAAATGCAGGAACAGGTGATGGTGGGGGAGGTAGGTGTGTCCGCTACACCTGCAGCCGCTGCTGAGCGAGTGGCAGGAATGGGACACGGGCAGCACGGCGCCCCCGCTGCACATCCTCTCGTAGGTGGAGGAGCGGGTCATGGCCGGGGGCCCCCGGGCGGGGCCCCGCGCCGGCGGCTGCTCGGACAGCAGGGCCGCCTCCAGGAGCAGGTGGGTTTGCCCCGGGACGGGGCGAGACCCTCTGCCCGTCTCGCGCTCCAGCTGCAGGGCTTCGCTGCTCAGCCGGCCGGAGGTACCGCTGCGGCTCAGGGTGCCGGCGGGGGAACAGCCGCAGGAGCGAGATCGCCCGCCCGCCCGCGGCTCCTTCAGCCCCGGGTACGGCTTGAGATCCTGCGGCTCCTGGTCCCGCACGCCCAGGTTGGACCGGACGGTCTCCACCACCCCCTGCAGGTGCTGGATCTCCTTGCGGGCCTCCTTCAGGGCCAGCTGGGCCTCCACCCGGTGGCACTCCTCCTCGATCCAGTCCTCCTGCATCCTGTAGAGCTGAGTCCTCAGCTCGTCTATCTCGCTGTCCCTGGGGCGGGAAACCAGACACGCCGTCTTTAGCGGGCGGACTTCCTCCCGAACGGCGGCGCCCGAGCGCTCCCGCTCACCTGTGCTGCAGACGCTCCACGTTCTCCCTCAGCCGGGCTCGCAGGTGGCGGATGCACACCTCCTTCTGCTGCAGGGGCGTGAGGTACTGCTCCGGGGTCGGGGGTCGGATCCCATGGTTGTCGCCGCAGACGGCGTGCTTGATCTGACGCCTGGACAAACACACAGAGGCCGAAGGGGGGGTAAGACGTGGCGGCGGGGAACGGATCATTGACTGCGAGGCGCCGCTGTTTGCCAGTCGCGTTGTGTTTCAAGGCGAGGACACGCAGGCGGACGGCGGTCTTGCTGGCAAAGACCGGGTCGCGAACACTGGTGCCTTCCCTGCCGCTCGCCTTTTTCATATGACTGTGTTTGGCCGTTGGGATTTTACTTCCATATTTCACGTTTAATTTCATCCTTCATAATCAGCCTTGGAATTTGTAGTGGAAGAAAATTTGCACGTTTCTTGGTGCATATTTTTTCATTTGCCTTTTTGCTTTTTCCTTACCCGCGGACCACCGATGTTTTTATGCTTTAGCCTCTCAGACTGGCCGTACCAAGTGATCGGCAAACAGCGTCGGTGAGATGATGGGATGTCGGTGGATGTGAAGCAGAATGTTAGCAGTGTGTGGCACCTCGGTGTGCTGGGGTAGGTGCGTGCTGCGGGGCCGCCCTCCGCCGCCCTCGCCCTGCCAGGGTAGGTGTTTGTGCTGGAGGTGTCGGTGTGGGCGTACCGGCCGGCTCCGCCGCCGCCACTGCCGCCGCCGCCGCTGCTGCTCGTTCCCACGGAGCGCCTCGCAGAGAGAAAAGACACCAAAGGTTTCTGGCTGATCTCAGGAAGGGTCACACTGGTGGAGATGTGCACGTGAAGCTGCAATACCTGCGCTGACCTGACGAGGGCTTTCTGCTCGGCGTCACAGACATGGATGGGCCTCCTGGAGAACGGGATGCTAGCAGCCGTCAATCCTGGACTGACACACACACACACACACACACGCGTCAGAGGGAGATGAGAAAATATTGTAGATGGATCCCAAAGCACTGCTATTTACATTTCCATCAGGCTATCATTAAAGAAGCGACAGAATAAACTAAACACGTGGACTCTGACTGTTTCAGAGGTTGTGACATAAATGTTTGTAAAAAGAGAGAAAGGCAAGAAAAAAACCTTGAAAATCATTTGGAAAAATGAGAATCGGACATTTGTGTAAAATACCAAGGAATGGCTTTAACCTCCCACCCAAGGCCTTTGGTTCATATAAAGTCAAGGTTCAAGAGATGTCTCATAAATTAACCAAAAGTAGAACCGAAATTTCTAGAGTCTCAGCAAATGTCTAGATTTATGATTCTCCAAGAATAAGCCGTTACAGAAAAGTATAGAACATAAGCACTGAGAAAGAGAAGCGTTCCCTTGTATTTATAGGTCACTGGTGTGTGTGTGTGTGTGTGTGTGTGTGTGTGTGTGTGTGTGTGTGTGTGTGTGTGTGTGTGTGTGTGTGTGTGTGTGTGTGTGTGTGTGTGTTATTCACTGGATGTCTGACAATAGTCTTATTAAAGACAGTCTCAGCCAGTAGCAGACAAAGCCTCCTTTCTCTGCTGACTGACTGACACACACACACACACACACACACACACACACACACACACACACGGAGGACGGTGTGTGCAGAGCTGCACATCAGCAGAGGTCAGAGGTGATCGGCCGCGGTCACGGCCTGGAACCGGGCTGTTAGCGGGTAACCAGGCGGTCACCAGCTGTTGAGGAGTTTCTGTGCTCCACCTGCTGGAGCGCTCAGCGCTGTATCTCACCATGACATCACTTCCTGTGAAAAGAACGGTGTACGGTAGCATCCAAGTCCCATGGGACCGTCTGCGGTTCGGGTTCCTCAGTTACGATGATGTTCCTGTGGGCTAGCGGAGCTGGAGCAGCCGCTCCGAGGAATGCGGGAATGTCGGTCGGAACTCAGCATCTCCCACTGATTGGCCGGATTATCCTCTATTATCTAACATCTCAGAGCTCAGGAGGAGCTCAGGATCCAAACAGGCCAGCATTCTGTGGACGCTCTGCCAATGTCACGGCACGTCTGCGTCCGGCCGGGCCTTGATTTTCCAAGAGGAGGCAGGTGCAGTCATGTGAGAGGATGACACCCTGCAGGCCCCCCCCCCCCCCAGGCAGGACCAGGGTTTGACCTCAGTCATGGCGGCCTCCCAAGCCCTCCATCTGTCTGCCCTATCATTATGGGATGCAGCCTGATAATAGCGCCAGTACTTTCATTAACCCCCCGCTGCTGCTGCGCAACAGGTGTGCGCAATCCGTCTTACGTAAGAGGCGCGCGCGTCGGTGTTTACACGGAGGCGTGCGTCGCGGATCGAAGTGCGCGGGAAGACGTGATGGAGATCTGCCTCCTCCTCTCTCTCTCTCTCTCTAACACACACACACACACACACACACACACACACACACACACCGGGCATCGGGACGCGGGGTCTGCGGCATTTGACGGCTGAGAGCCGCGAGAGGACGTCACTGCTGGGGATGGAGGGGGGGGGGGGGGGCAAACAGGAAGTGGGGAGCAGAGTTGTCTAATGGTGGTGATCAAATCAGCCCGTGTCCTACATACTGCTACCTGAACGCATCACGGCTCTGCGCGCACACACACACACACACACACACACACACACACACACACACACACACACACACACAGCTGCTTACAGTGACAGTAGACATGTCGGCCGCTGGAAGTTGTCCCCGGGCGCGGTGTTCGCTGCGGGTCGAGAAGCTGCTGCTGGTGCTGGTGATGATGATGATGGTGATGATGGTGAGGAGGAGGAGGAGGGTGATGGGAGTCCATCCTGCAGCCATGAAGCCCGGAGAGCAAATGAGGGAACTGCGACGGCTGCATCGATGCCTCTTAAAGTGACAGGAGGTGGAGGTGGAGGAGGAGGGGGAGGCGGTGGAGCTCCGGGATTATCACGCAGGATTAGCGGCTCCTCTGCGGGCAGGGCGGTCCGGTGTGCCGGCACGGAGGGGCAGCGGGCCGAGGACCCTGGGTAGAGAGCACAGCACTAGGACCGCAAGACAATCCCAGTTCTCTTACAGTACCGACACAAGTTTAAAAAGGCTCAGAATAATCCCATTTTACTAAATCACAGGGACTTTTAGGAGGCTGGGAACAAAATTGTACTCCAAGGTCTCGGAACCCATCTGTGGTGCTGCCGAGTGGCCGAGAAGGTCCTTCAGAAACCTCTGGAGCTCCTGTGTGAAGGCGGAGGTTGGAGACCCTGGAGATCCAGCTGGTGGACACGGTCTTTGGATACAAACAGCACACAGATGACGGAAGGATATGCTTGGGCATACACACACACACACAAACACACCAAAACTACAAAAGCACACTCTTTAAATAATTTATTTCAACTAAACAGACACCTCTTGACCCAAAAACCCAGCCCAAACGTTTCAGAAAGCTGAAGGTGGTCAGCCTTTTTAAATTCATTTTAAATATGAACTCTTGGAATTAAATACGTCGTGGTGACTTGCAGCAAAGGGGGTTAACATCAGGAATAAGAGGACCTTCTTTACCATTTAGCACCCAAGCTTTGTACGGATGGAAAATCACATTATAAAACATTATTAAAATATACATTTGGCGAACATGTTGAAATCCCAGTCTGAAAGGGGTTCAAACGTTTCACAGGTGACACGGCAACAGTATCTGCAGTGAGAAGAACTCTTCTCCAAGTCAACACATGTGACGCTGCAGGAGGAGCGAGGAACCGCAGGGAATATGTAGGAGTAAATTAGAGTCATTGAAGAAAGGCCATAAACATAAACAAACTTTGAAACATTTTACACTCGGTCCGTAGGGCTGGGTTGAACTGTGCTTGGTTCCTGCTTCAAACAAGGAAGAAGGCAGGTCCAGGCGTCACCACGACGTTCTGGTAAGGTCCGTCCTGGTGCAGGTGGACGGCTCCTTGTTTTTTCAGGACCAGGAGGCAGTAGAAGGTGGTGGCAGCCTGTGAGCGGGACCTTCCTGCACACAGCTCCTTCAGGCTGAAGCTGCTGTGCTTTTTGATCTGACACACACACACACATAAATTTAATCTCCAAACATCATCCCTAATCCTGCCCTGGTCAGCTCATCTCCAAATCCCTGTCCACAGTTGACGCAGATTTGATTTGCCCTTGAATGTTAAAGAGCAGTGATGCAGCATGAAATATTGAGGTCAGTGTGAATATGCAGCTCTCTGGCCAGAGTGGAAGTACGCAACGCTAATTCTACCTCAACTAGTTTGTGTCGCTGCGAGGCCTTTATTTTGAAGCACCTACTTTGAGAGCGTTGAGGAGATCGAGTGCTTCTTTGGTCACCGTCCTCTCCGAGCCGCGGCCCTCTGGCACAGACTGCGGGTTAGAAATACTCCGGTCAGAAATGGCAGTGAAGTGAACGGGCTCGACGGGTCGCTGCGGACGAGAGTCCTTGTTGTTTGGGAAACACAAGCTTCCCTGTGAAGCACCTGGGTACTGAGGGATCTGGCCTGGCTGTCCAGCTCTGTCTGGGATGGATGGACACACATGGAGTCCTCTGATGGAACTTCAGGATAAGTGTCATCTGGCAAACTTTCTCTCTTGGCATGCAAAAAGAAAGAATTTTAAAAAAAGTCTTTAGACGAACACGCGTAGGTTGTCTCTCTGGAAACGTGTAGGCTCACTTCCATGGACCGGTGGAAAGTCAGGTTGCCGCTGCTTTGACGGAGGGGCGAGATCCCGCTGCTGTCTGTTTTTTCACACTCCAGCGCTGAATCTACGGCGGCACTGGCGTGGAGGTCAGCGCTGTGCCTCGGCCTCGGCGCTGCGCAGAGATTATGCAACGGTAGCGTGAGGAAGACGTCTGATGAAACATAAGGACTGAACTGAAGCTGCGGAGACCAGCAGAGAGCGAACTCTACATTCCTTTCTAAAAGTCCAGTTGGTACCTTCACACATAGATCACACCGGCTTCCAGGATTCTACACGTCTAGATTCTAAAGGTTCTTACTCCTTACATCGTGGTAACTCAGGAAACCTGGAGGCCCTACTGGTGAATGACTCACTCCAACTGAGATTCCTCAATGTTGTCAGGGTCCATAAAACACAAGGTCAGTTTATATGAGGTGACTACAACTTTAGCAGCTTGATGACAGAATGAGATATGAAAGTTTGAATTTTATAACGCTTTATACTTGAGAATTAACACAGGTCAAAGTGATGGCGGTCGAATGAATCATCTCTCGTTGGTTTTCAAGTTTTCCAGTTGTCTAGTGGAAAGATTAGATGATGTTTCCGAATCAGTCAGATCCTTTAATCGTGATCAATTTAGCGAACAGCGGCCGGGTTGACAGCTGTTCCCTGGGTATCATCTGTTTCCCCCAATTCATTTCATCATGCTAATTGCCTCCATTCAATTTCATGGGCCTGGACGCAATACTGTTTATATATAGTTTTCCGCTAAGAAGGCAAGGTAAAAGTAGCACGGCGGTTGTTTTGGTAACCGCCGACCGACGAAAACTGTATCTCGGAAGTTCATTTGACCCACGGCGCTGTTCACGTGAAAGATCAAATTGGAGACGCTCTATTTTAAAAAATGCCATCGAATCACACTGCTGTCGTCATCCCTAAAGAATGAAGTCAGTGGCAATATTTTGGGAAAAGAGCAAAAGGTGTGGGTTTGTCACGTCCATCGAAGAACTGAGCCCTGAAAACAGTTGTAGACAAGAATCCGGAGCCTGTTTTTTCAATGCTTGAATGTATAAAGTCCTACCCTCTGAAACTTTCTGCTCCGTCACCTCGACTTCCTCACACACATATTTCACCAGGTGAAAAGTCCTGGCAAAGAGCTGCAAAAGCAAAACAAGACGCTGATATTAAACTAAACGATCAGCGTTGAAAAGGTTTGTCTTTTCACCTCTTTAATGTGCGGCGCTGCGACAGAGGAACACGGCTGCACAAAGAGGTTCTCTGCAGTTCTGTCCTCCATCCACTGCATGAGCTGCCGGGTGGGAGGGGCCATGTCCATCGGGGCCAGCAGGTCTGAGAAATCACAAAGCTGCGCCCTGAGGACGTCGTTGGTCAGCACCTTCACCGGGTCCACGACCAAGAGTCGCTTCGTCTTCTGTCGCTTCCTCTCGGAGCTCGCTAGGGAGAAACGGCCGAGGTTCACGCTTGCTCTGCTAGACTTACAAAAAGCCGGTTCGGTTTGGAACCTCGCGCCCGGGTAAAAATCACTGCCCTGGTTTTCTGCGGGTCAAAGGAACGGTTCTCTAAAAATAAACCACGCTTTTTTTTATTTTCTCAGCTCAAAGTAGTGTGAAATTTCCTGTGCCCCCGATAGCCCCCTTGACTTTAATTTGAGCGGGTGCACTTGTGGGATCTGCGCAAACGTCAGGACACGAGCGATTATGTCCTGTCCGTGCACAGGGGCTCCTCTCTTCTATCCATCTATCTATTTCACTTTGGTTAGCCCGCCACGCCCGCCTCGCCCTCCCCTTGCTAGCTCGAGTGTGTTCCCGTAGAGACATGTTTTCTGACAAGTGGAAAATCCAGATGGGTGTACTGTAGAAGGGCAGGACTAAGCATTCGTTTTAAGATACATATGTTCTGTTGTTGCACAAATGAGTATGTGAGATGCCCGTGGTTTCTCAGACTGGCTACTGAGGGGACGCGGTGTGGCAGGGGTTTGTTTTTGCCTACGGGTGACCGGCACGGGTTCGAGGGCGAAGGCCTCCTCCTCATCATTGACGAGAGGGGTTTTGTTTGGCGACGGAGTCCTCTCTTTCGTATAGTCTCTTCTGTCAGCATCTGGAACACAAGGGGTTGTACTTAATGTCAAGGTACTGGAGAAAAACCTCACACTATCAGTGGGATTGCCAATCAAATATATTACTGACAGAAAGAAGGGGAAACTGGAACAATAGATATGGACAAGTAAAAGGGAACAAACAACTCAGCACATTTTGGTTCACATTGGGTATTTTTTTCCCAATCCATCCAAAAACCCTTCATCCACTTGTGTTTCTCAGGAAGGCAGCTGGAAATTGTCAAGTGAAGAAAAAAAAAATCCCTCCAAAGACTGAAGATTAAAGTTATTCAATGACTAAGTGGTTGAGAAAATAATCCCCAATTAAAAAAGTACAAATACATTCTGATCAAACGGAAAATCCTAAAATACGCACGCATTCCTATCGACCACTGCGACAACATCGCAGCTGCTCGGCGGGAGCTGGTGCTACTATTCATTATTGCTAATGGACAGAATGTACAGGAGGTTTGTCAGGACACTGTGAAATATTAATCAGATGGTTTTACCGTGCTGATAATTGAGTACAGAGTTCTCCGCACACTCATGCTGCGGCTCCGGCGGCATGAAGTCTGTGGACTCAGCTGGATCACCAAAGTGAGTCAGAAAGTCTAAAAGGGAAAATAGAAAATAAATAAGAGGAATGAACCGCTGTTACCGTTTTGAGCAGTGACTCAGGCGGTTCCCTGTTTCCAGGGCAATGCAACAGTTTTAATTTTGGCAGCTCTACTTAGAAAACAGATGTTTTCAAATTGGGGGGGGGGGTGTTCTCTAAGTCACTCTCCAGTTTTGTCACAATCCATGTTTTTCAGGATAAATGTAAATTGTGTCGTTGACTGGTACTTGCTAAATGTCGGCAAATGTTTAAAATAACAACAAAGCAAATAAAAATCAACACATATTGTCCTTTTTTTCAGGGCAGATACAAGTATGTCTGCATGTGTGTGTGCGTGTGTGTGTGTGTGTGTGTGTGTGTGTGTGTGGGGCGGATGGATCCAAGTCACTTGATTACCCAGGAGCTCCAGTCCTGCACCCTCGTCCCCGAAAGCATCACCTTGTTGAGCCAAACTCTGGAAGCTTATATCTAGCAGCCCCGTCTCGGCGCCCCGGGATTCATCTACAAGAGTAGGGGAAATGTTAACCTCAAATGATAAAGCTGGTGGAAAAGGGAGTGTTTTTGTTGTTGAAAATCCCTCAAATTTTGGAAGTATTTTCAGCTGTGGAGTTGGTGAGCTGGTGAGTATTCAACTCACCTAAATGCACAGCCAAACCTAGCTATCCCTCTTCTCACATCTATGAAAGTATGTTTGTGAGAGCTAAAGAAATTGTTATTTTACAACTTCATATAATTACTTGACAATGTGACAAAAAGCAATAATACGTGTCTCGATTTAAAATGATAGACTTGGTCGATAATAGTCATGCTGTAGTCCTGGTAGAAATCGGGGGTCAAATGTTGCTTTGGAGACCAATGATCACTTTTTTATGACATAGTTCTCTGCCATTGGCCCCACATGGTGGTGGTTCCTTTCTGGTGTTTGACCTACATTTCGGGATAAATCAATTAAAGTGATGCTGTGTGACTCCCATTATGCAGATGCAGCACATTCAGATCCCAGAGCCAGATTGTGTGTCAGACAGCACAGCACACCAACCCCCTCGCCTATTACAAATTAGATTACATATTTCTAAACAGAATACGTGTTGACAGCGGTTGTGCTTAGGTTTGTTGTCAGCTACTGTTACTTTATATGAGACACAAAGGGATTAGAAATATGTCCTATAATACAATACTTCCTAATCAGGCCACGTGATTGTTGGTTATAGTCTCCTCATTAGATATGCTGTCAGTAATAATACTGAGTTATATATTTCTCATATAGATCAATGTGATGTGATTGGAGAGTCAGAATGTAGACGCAACACAAACAAGATGTAAAAACAGCCAAACCTTGTTCTTGATTCTTACCAAATTCCGCCAAACTCAGAAAGCTACGACCAATATCTTCTTTCAGAGTGATTTCCTCTGATCGACTCTGGTTCAGAGAACTGTGGTCCGTGACATCCATGTTACTTGCGTTCCAGTGTAAAGAGAGCATAACGTGAATTTGACAGAATATCCCTCAAAGGTTCGATAAATCAAATGAAGAGCTACATTTATACCACCAAATATCAAGATAACAGAAATGATCAGGGTAAATGACAAAACAAAGACGCTGTCACAAATCAAACTCATTTTGAATATCAACACTTTTCATCTGATCCTAACCCTGAACGGGCTAGCATTTGTCCAGGACTTCCACAGCGGGAGAACACCGTACCTGGGACGGGGCATCGGGGCATCGAAGGCGGTGAAATCCTCTGTCAGGGTAATCGCTTTGACAGTGGCCTCGTGGTCCTCGGCGGGCAGATCCGTCAGACCTGGGGTGGAGAAATAGTGCTCATTTTCCTACATATGTCAAGTTAAAGCTCAAACCCATTGGTTTTGATATCTGAACTGATGCCATCAGTTACTTCTTTTAGTTGAGATGAACAGCATTCTTCAGACTCAGCATACCTCACTAAGTTGCTGTGAAGGTTTTTTTCCTCAAAAGGGTAAAAATACACTATTGGTCGGCACAACAAACACAAACTATATATATAAAAAAACAACAGCAACAAAACCCTCTTTATTCTATTTGCTTACATATTTCAGCGTGTCTTTCTTCTGACCACATCCTAGTCTATATCCCAAGTGCTCTTTTCTTTTCCTCCAATATTGACATGGTCTTTGCTTCTATCTTAATGATCTACCAGATGTTTTCTCATGTGTTAAAGAATCACCAGTCTTTGTGTAGCTTTTACGTCCGTTATCTTTACATTTAGTTTTCTCACACACCCTCCCCCCCCGACTTGACTACATCTTGTGTCGTTTTATTTTTCAGTTTATATCTTGTCTCTGATGCCATCAGAGGGAATGTTGCCAATTCTTGACTGCACTTGCACTCGTCCTGTTCATGAACAACAACATCGTCCTCGGTGGTGGTAAAAGTGCGGGTGAGAGAGTGTGTTTGTGATGTAAACCAGTGTTTCCTAACATTAACATTCCTAACATTAGTGTGCCGTGAGAGATCATCAGGTGCGCCGTGGAAAAAGACCCACTTTCACCCGATTGGTCCGAAAATGATTTATCCAACGCAAATAATGTGTCTTCCTATGTCTATGTGGGCAGCGTGTCCATTCCATGGCAACGGGTAGTGAATTAACCTGTGCGTCTGTGTATCAGAGTGATTAGTGACGCTTTGCGTGATACATTTTTAAAATAAAAAGTACTTGTATCTGCGTAAACAAACAGGCAGCGTTGTTGAAAACTACCGAGACCAGTGAGAAAGCAGTGAAAGCTGCTATAAAGTTGCTGAACTCATCTCTAAATCCAAACAGCAAAACATTAATACGACCTGCCGGCAAAATTATTGGAGAAGAAACGCTCGGCTCTGGCGTTGATAAAGAAATAGCCAGAGTTCTCTAAAATAATACAATTTTCAGACATATTGATGACATGTCTTCAGACATCGAAAAAAGTGTTCAGGAAAAGTTGCATACCAGTGGAAAATTTGCATTGCAACTCGACGAATCTACAGATATGAGTTATATTAGATTCCACACTAAATAAGTTGAGACTACGGTTTCATTCTATTTCGTTAAAAAATGTTTTTGACATATTATTTGGTGGTGTGCCGTGTGATTTTTCTCTTGTGAAATATGTGCCGTGGCTCAAAAAAGGTTGGGAAACACTGATGTAAACAACTGGTGATAAAGGCTGACATGGCAGCTCCTGGAAAGTAATGCTGTGTCACCCTCTGCTGGTGACATCTGGGTTAGAAAATAAACCCAGATTTGGATCGTAACGTTGGAGTGGGTGAAGAAAATAAAGGTCCCCCTCAGTAAAAGAAAGAGGAAAGGTGAATAAAGTGACTTCATTGAAGTCTCCTGTTGTTCAGCCTTCCGTCTCTGCATCCAGGAGAGGACGCGACACCGCACATCCATCATCTGACAAGCCCGCATCTTTATTTCACCGCAGAACACTTGAATTATCCCGCAAACGCCGATACCTGGACGGAAAACCACCTGGACTTTAACCAGGGCGTCGCCGCAGTCCGCCAGCAGGTACTTGGCTTTCCTGGAGAAGATCCGCACCACGCCGACCAGCAGGTGTCCGGACGTCCGCAGACCGATGGTCATCTGCAAACACGGCGCTTTTTAAAATGTTTTAAAAGTTCACGGTGGGGAAAGTTTGTTGACGTGTTTATATTCTGGGGGAAAAGCGCCGACCTTCGGGGAGATGATGTCCCTGACCGTCGTCTCCAGGTCGCATTCGAACACCTGGGCTTTGGTGAGCTTCCTCTCCCAGTGAGCCGCCAGCCAGATTTTGGCCAGAGGACCGCGTTTGGAGGTGAAGAGCTGCGTGTAGAACATCGCGTTGGACCGGAGAGTCGCCTGGGAACGGAAGAAAAGGTAAAAATGTATTCGACGTCGCCATGAAAGTGGAAAAGTCGGTCGGTCGGTTAACCGTCAGCTAGCTGCTAGTGCTAACCAAGCTAATCACGTTGATGCGGAAAAGAAGCGGCCGCCAAACGGGACCCGCGACTTCAACAAGCTCGCGGTTCAGTCGGTAACGTGTTGAAATATTTCAAGATAATTCTTTAAGAAATATCTTTTCGGGGAAGAAGCTGCAAAAAAACCTACAACAAAAAACCCTGTAGGCTAGTTAGCTTCACCGCGCTTTTCACACCAGGCGCGTGCCGTCAACGCTTCCGCGCGCGCCTCCCTGCCGGCGGGAGGGAAAGAAGAAGAAGGAGGAGGAGGAGGATTCTGACTCTGGATCTGGATCTGCTTCTGCTTCTCCATCTGCATCTGCTTCTGACTCTGGATCTGTATCTGCTTCTGCTTCTGCTTCTCCATCTGCAACACCTTCTACTTCAGCATCTGCTTCTGTATCTACTTCTGCTTCTGCATCTGCAACATTTTCTGCATCTGCATCTGCAACACCTTCTACTTTTCCATCTGCCTCTGTATCTGCTTCTGCTTCTGACTCTGCTTCTGCATCTGTAACACCTGCTTCTGCAACACCTTCTACTTCTCCATCTGCTTCTGCATCTGACTCTGCTTCTGCTTCTCCATCTGCAACACCTTCTGCTTCTGCATTTGCATCTGTATCTGCATCTGCTTCTGCATCTGTATCAGCGTCTGCTTCTGCATCTGCATTACCTTCTGCTTCTGTATCTGCTTCTGCTTCTGCGTCTGCCTCTGCAGCACCTTCTGCATCTGTGTCTGCTTCTGCATCTGCAGCACCTTCTGCTTCTCCATCTGCAACACCTGCTACTTCTGCTTCTGCATCTGTAACACCTTCTTGCTACTGCTTCTGCATCTGCAACACCTTCTTCTTCTGCAACACCTTCTGCATCTGCTTCCGCATCTGCTTCTGCTTCTGTATCTGCTTCTGCTTCTGCAGCACATTTTGCATCTGCAGCACCTTCTGCTTCTGCATCTGCGTCTGCTTCTGCATCCGCATTACCTTCTGCTTCTGTGTCTGCTTCTGCTTCTGCTGGACCGACGATGGACAGGAGAAACATCAACCAGTCACAGGAGAAGCAGATCTGATCCGGCTCATTTTCTCCTGTAGTGTGAAGAAAACTCATGAACCGAGCTCTTGACCTCTTCCCAGTTCTGAATCTGTCACCCCTAGAAGGGACGAGCTCGTCAGGAAACTCATTAAGAAGATCCTAATAGATCTGGAAGTCCTGGAATGGTGCTGAGACAAAAGCTGCTCTAGTTTTAGTATCCTCTGTTTTTATTTGTTGAACATCCATCCATCCATCCATCCATCCATCTTCTCCTGCTTATCTGGACTCGGGTCGCGGGTGCAGCCTGGGGAGACCCAGACCTCCCTCTGCTCCGCCACATGGTCCAGCTCCTCTGGCGGACCCCGAGGCGTTCCCAGGCCAGCCTGGAGACATAGTACCTCCAGCGTGTCCTGGTTCCTCCCTGCGGTCTCCTCCCAGATGGACCTGCCCGGAACACCTCCCCGTCCAGGAGGTGTCCTGACCAGAAGCCCCAGCCATCTCATCTGGCTCCTCTCTTCGCGGAGGAGTGGCGGCTCTCCTCCGAACTCCTCTTGGATGACCCAACTTCTCACTGTCTCTGAGGGAGAGTCCGGCCACCCTGCAGAGGAAACTCATTTCGGCCGCCTGTATCCACGATCGGGTTCTTTCGGTCGACAAATGGCAGGTCTGGGAGAGTCCAACTCTCACCGGAAACGGCTCCGACCTACGACTGGCAATATGGACCGACACCATCACACAGGGACCGAACAGCCCGTACGACGGGGTTCGGTACCCCATACTCCCGGAGCACCCCCACAGGGTTGCCGAGGGACACGGTCGTATGCCTTCTCCAAGTCCACAAAACACATGTAGACCAGTTGGACCAGCTCCCGTGCCTCCTCCAGGACCCTGCCGAGGGTAAAGAGCCGGTTCGCTGTTCCACGACCCGGAAAATTTGTCGAACTGAAATACAAAAAATAGAAGTAATGGAAACAAAATAAAAAGCTTTTTTTGAAGCAAATAGCTTCTTGCTGTTTATTGTTTTTCCAGGCTTATCTTGGAAGAAACGCACCTCAAAGATGGTCGGTGACCATCAGGCCCACCCGTAAGTACGGCCACGCCGTCCCGTCCTCCCTCTTCACACCGAGCTCTCTTCTCAATAACATTGACCAGCTGCCGGGGGACGGACCTACTCCATCCAACCTAAGGTGGTTTGATTGAATGTGTCTCGGAGGCAGTCCTATCTATTGATGCGTGAATATACGGCTACGAACACCAATTGTTTTTTGGAATCCTTATTTTCACCAGATGTCTCAATTTTCCTGGACATTTTGTGATTCGGCGCGCGAAAGGCAGTGAGCAATATTGCCGGGATGTGTGAAATATGGATGTAACTGCACATAAAGTGAATAACAACTTGTTCCTGACTCACAGGGGCTCAAATTTGTGAGGTCAGAAGCAGGTATTTAATCTTAAGCCACCATGAGAAATCTTGTAAACTAAAGGGCTTTTTTTCTGCAGTCAAATGAGGCCGTTAGTATCGTCCCAGTAGTATTTGCAAGTCGGGAACAACGTCTATTTCATTAAGTGGCGACTCAATGAAAATATCAAGTCGCTTTGCAAGGGAGATGCGAGACGGCAAAGAAAGGAGGTGTCCGACAAGTACAGTCGTCTAGGTTTGGCTTCTTCATTCACTCAAACAGGTGGGCGGCGCGGCGGCGCGGCGGTTAGCGCCTCCATGTCACGGCAGGATTCCATCAGGGGGCCTTGGTGTGCAGAGTCTGCATGGGGCTCTTTGGGTTCCTCCCACCGTCCAAAAACAGGCCGGCGGTCGGAGATGTGTGAATGAGAGGTCGTATGTTTCTATGTGGCCTTGTGATCGATCCAGGGCGAAGCCAGCGAGAGCTGGGATTGACCCGCCGGCTGGATCGTCTCCGTACAGAGTGAATGAGAGCGCGACACGGGAGCTCCTGTTTGTATCCACCAGAGGGAGCAGTGACAGGAGAACGGCATCTGTCGGCCACTTCAACTTGAATCACTTTCACTTCCTCCCCTAAGGACACGTCTTTGCCACCGAGCAAAAAAAGGCTTCTAACAAGTTGGGGAGTGACGGCACCATGAGGAAATAACTTCCGAGGCTCGACGAGCCGAGCGGGTGTTTGGACTGTCGGAAGTGTTAAGGATTGATGAGCGAAGTGTGTACGGACGGCGGCATTTTTGGTGAAGAAATGTTTGTTTTTTTGTTGTTACGGGCTCTCAAGAATTACACTGTGCTGTGAACGCTGGCCTGCTTTTGACCCCGGACGCAAACTCCTCCAGCATTTTCTGATGCACTGAATCTGACAAAAGTCACTCAAACATTGTGACTTGGTTTAGTCAGTATCACCTAGTTCTGAGGGTTTCCTTGAGGGCTTGAAGACTCAGGTGGACGGAATCGGAATGGCCAAACTGTGAAAATGGATCATTTTCATCCTGAAAACGTCTTCACTTTTTAGATGTAAAGGAAGCATGGTTAGAGTATTTCAGTACCTGCGAGCGACCCTCCTTTTGTCCCGTATAACTAGAATTCTTCCTGGTAAACTGCTCTGTTTATGGTAATGAATGATCTAAAGTGAACTTGGAGACTCTGCCAGCTGGGAATCCACCCAGGGACCTTCCCGCTGTGAGGAGGGGATGCTAAGCACTGCGCCACAGCGCCGCCCGTCCAGAGATCACGCTACAGTTAGTGCGAATAGACAGCCATTCTAATAGGCCTTTGCTGTTATTTGTGCAAGTACCAACCCCAAGTGAAGCACCAGGGAGGCACACAGAATGCATGTTTTATTTAGAATATACATTATGTGCATTCATTCGCATATAGGCGCATCTGTCACCCTGTTGTGCCTCCCTGTCTGTCACACACACACACACACACACACACATTCTTGAGGGATACAACATGCCCTTGGGTCACCACTGAAGCACTGATCTCAGACCAAGAATTAAAAATGCCAAAATAAATTTGCGTTTGGTATTAGCCGATAGCTCGGGGCGGCGGGGCTGCGGAAGAGCAGCTGGTACGGAGAGTCAAGTTTGCGTTTCAAACCCAGTGACCTGGCATGAAGCGCCAGGCCTTTTTGTTTTTTCATCTTTCTCTCTATTTTTTCATTTTCCAATAGGGGGTGTGCATTTTGCCTCCGAGTCCTCCCTCGGCCGTACGGAGCTGCTATTGGTCGCAAGTCATGAGCTTATCCGGCAGACCATTTATAGCATTGTGGGGAAAATAAATTACATTTCATCTAAGTCGATACTTCATGCACATTTCCTGGAACTCCCCGCTGGCAAGAGGAGCTTCATTTAGCCTTAATTTTCCTTCACTTCAGCAGATATGCTGAACTGATAGATGTAGATTTTGTATTTCTGAGATTTAATATTCTGCTTTCATTAATGTGCATTTGTATACATATTGGACACCCCCCCCCTTCCAGCTGTAGCTTTTCTGTCAGCCAGATTTTGGTGATTATGGATCAAGAAAGCGCTTGTGAAAAGCTTAGTCAGTGGCAGACAGACAGAGATGGCCGGACCACACCGAGGTGGAAATGGAAGCGTTGCATTCAGTGTCAAGTACAGAGTATTAAAGGAGGAAGTCAAAGATTTGGTTTGGCCCAAGTGTTGCAGCAATCTAAACGTTTGCTCTCCGGATGCCCCGCCGAAGGGTAGATTTCTGTTTTACTCGCTGAAGAAATGCAACCAACGTTTGCTTGTGACGGCTTTATTTTTCATTTCTCACAGCTTTTGAAACGCTAATGAGGCTGGGTAAATAGCGGGAGCAGATTGGTTTGATCCCGGAGGACCGGGTGCTCGCCGCCCACAGGGATTTTAAACGCCACGCCGCTTCTTCCAGCCATCGCCGTTACTTGGGCGCACTCCGGTTGTAGGAAATGAGATTGGCTGTGAATTTGGACCCGGTGCGGTCGAGTTAATCGTTTTTCAAAGCGACACTTCTTCTCAGATAATTGAAACGGGGAGGGAGGAGGGGGGTAAGCAAAGATATACTTTGTGCATTTGCATGGATAATGAAATAGTGGACGGAGAGAGGACGCATTGTTTAAGACTCCGCATTCATTTAGAAAATGAGATCTTTTCAAATCATTCCAAGATCCCTCATTTCTGGAAGCCATTCCAGGTTCTGTCTCCCTGGAATGTAAAAGCCGTCCAGCCGTCAGTGAATGTTTTAATTTTCTTAAGTTGTTTCGCATAAGATTTAGATCCGCGTTTGATGTTTTTTATTCATTTGCCAGTCAGGAAAATATGGAAAGGAAAGGACTTCTCGGTGTGGACAGAGTCAGGAGGGCTTTGCTGCTTTTCCAGACAGGTGTATGCAGAATAGAAGTGGATACCGGAATTATCGGATTATCAGTCTCACCAGACAAAAATGCATAATAAAGAACGACTAAAACATATATAAGTCGCACTGGGGTATAAGTCGCTTTTTTGGGGGGAAATTTATTTGATAAAATCCAACACCAAGAATAGACATTTCATCTTGAAAGGCAATTCAAAATGAAAATAGAATAGAGAACGACAGGCGGATCAAGTATAGCCTATATGACGCATAAACAACGAACTGACAATGTGCCTGCTAGGCTATGCTAACGTAGCATATTACGGTAAGAGTCATTCAAATAACGATAGCATATAGCACATGCTACAACCAAACAATCTGTGTCACTCTTAATCACTAAATCCAATGAAATCTTCTTCTTCTGTGTCCCTTCTGAACAACTCTGCCAACTCAGAAGGTAGACAACACGCCGCTTCCTCTTCTACCGGTACGTCGCTTACGTCAGAGTCATCGTCACTTGCAGTTCCAATTATTCCAGCCTTTCTGGATCCCGACAGGACGGCGTCCTTGTTTTGATAGAGAGGCGATGGCGTCGCATGAAGCGGTAACATCAGGAAGGTCCTCCTGCAAACTCATTTCTATTCATCTCCTTGGCAACTACCTGGTGTGAAGATGCAACCGTCCTGTTGATAAGCCTCTCCCGGCAGCACCTTGTTCAAGCACCAACTGTGAACTCCTTCCTCTAGCTGTGGCCAGCTAGCTTTTAGCCCGCCATTAGCTTTTGTAGTTTTCTTCATCTCAGTAAGAGTAACCTCCGCTTTTCTCCAGTCCCTTACAAGTTTCTCACTAACTTCAAACTTTCTCTCTGCTGCTTGGTTGCCGTTTTCGGCTGCATATTTCACTACTTCCAGCTTGTAACCTGCAGAATAGGATTTTCTTTTCGGTGCCATTTATTTTCAGCCCTTCTCAGTTGTTTTTATAAGTAAGCGCGAAATAATCAATGTTCATAGGTACAGAAGTAGCAGGTAGCATCTTTTTTTCAAAACGCACTTCTGCCATGACCCGCCCCTGCTGAATTTTGATTGGTTGGCATGTGTGTGTGTGTGTGTGTGTGTGTGTGTGTGTGTGTGTGTGTGTGTGTGACGATCACTGATATAGTCAAGACACACACGCAGACACAGACGGACACACATCAGAGCAAGAGAGCTCAATAATTTCACCCATAAGTCGCTCCAGGGTATAAGTTGCCCCCCCGGCCAAACTATGAAAAAACTGCGACTTATAGTCCGAAAAATACGGTATTCCTTTAATCGTCCCACTGGGGGGAAAATTCATTTTTCAAATATTAATAATGATAATTTATCCTTCATTAATCCCCAAGGGGAAATTGGTTTTTCTGGGTGAACCGTGGAGGAGCCGGGAATCCAACCGGGAATCCGATTGCAAAGACGATAGCTGGACCTCCTGCTGGACCTCCTGCGCCACGCCGACCCCTAAATGAATCTTCAAATGCAGCAGCTGAAGTCATCATCAGTAAATGATGTGTTTACTTACACTTTAAATGCCAGATTGGGAGATTATGGCGCATTTTTTTTGGTGACCCGGCCAGAATCGGCCTCCCGGCGTTCTCAAAGGAGTGCAAGCCGAGCAGATCTTTCCTTCCTCTGTAGCAGCTCCCGTTCATGCCCAGTTGCCTCTGCTGATGTTTGACCCGCCGCTGATGCGGGTCAAAGGTCGATTCGGGCGCCGACAGTTGCTGAACGCTCAACAAGGTCCGTCCTGGGATTCTTTTCCAACTCGGTGCAACGTTGTGAATACGGATTCCGCTTTTCTGACCTTAAAACTTCCTGATGTGTAATTTCTGGGTTTCCTTCACACGTTTAAGACTCAGGGTGTCGAATTAGCTCCGCTGCGGCGTGACTTCATTCCCGTTCCAATGTCCGTCTATTCACGGCTTCTCCGGAGAAGTCCGCGTCGCCTCCGGTCAGGCCGGACTCCACTTTGGAGAAATCACCCTCCGAAACCCAGTGGCTTTGAACGGTTTGACTTCCACCTCCTCTGCCGATCACAGGAGCCCTTCACGTGTGTCAAGAAAGGTCTCGCTTTCCCGCTCGAGCGCAGCGAAGAAGGGGCGGGACCGAGTGTGTCGCAATTCTTTGCGAGAAACCCTCCCGCAGATTATCGGGTTAGCGACCGATCCGTCGTAAGCCTTCACCCTCGACCGGTGTGCCGTGGTTTGCTCACGCGAGCCACCGGTTGAAAGCGTGGCTGCCATGGCTCTTCCCGTCGCCGGCAGGAGTGCTCCTCCCCCGGCGCTCCTTCCTCGCGCCAACAGCTGTCAGTTTGAATCGGGCCTCTCGGGACGCGTGAGCGCGGCGACAAGGTCACGAGGTCCGTAGAAACATTCCAGCCTGCGGAGGCTCACGGCTTTTATAGTTTCTGAGCGGGCGTCACTCGGAGACCTTCGCCACCTGCCCGGCGACGCAAACACGAGCGGAGTGTGGAGTCCACATCTTAGTCAGAACCTTTAACCCGCAAGGCCGGCGTGTCCGTATCCAAACCCCACGGATCATGTAATGATTGCTGAAGCTACCGGTGGAGCGTGGAGACGCTGAAGCGGAGCGACAGATCGGTTTGACCCAAACACTGTTGGGATTTACACCGTCAATCCAAGACTGCCTGAAAATAAGCAAATCATCAACTGCAAATATGAAATTAATATGTAAACATCGTGGAAAAGATGAGCGTCGGAGGCTACGTTTGCGCTGATGATGTAATGAGTTCAATGAATGATCCGATTGGTTCGGAGGTTTCTTTAATTTTGCGTTATCATGACATTAAACTAGCGTACCGTTTACCCCCCCTCCCCGTAGAAGATCGGGATATTTATTGACAACAAAAACAGGTGTCCTTGATATCATGATTCACTTCATCTCTCCAGCCCCGGTGCTTGTCGTCGGGGAGAAAACGTTTGCTTTCATCACAATAAAACACAATCAGATTTTCCCCACCCGCTTGGTTCCGCTAACGCCGACCAAATGGAAAATACACGGCGTCATCTCATTTCCATGAAAGCTGCTGTAAAAAGTCCCGTCAGGGCCGGTGAGATCCAGCAGGGGTTGCTCTCGCCTCCTCCAGACGGAGACGTCGCCTCCTCGCGGTCGATTTGCGTGGAATAACGGTCTCCCGACGAGGGGGAGCGTGTTGGGATGCTCTTGTGTTTGACGGTGACCGGGGAGTGTGTGGACCCCCGGTGTGTGTGTCCTCTCCGGCGCCTGTCCCTTCGTGTTGCCTTCACGGAGGGAGGAAAGCGCAGCGCTAGAGCAGAGCGGCCCGCGGTGTGGCCGGGAGCTGGCTGACTGTCACCTCCCTGTAAGTGGACCCGGCCAGCACGCAGGCGGTCCTCCGAGGTCCGGTTTCCCCGGCGCATCCCAGACTCGCCCCGTCGGCCTCCAGCTGCCCGCTGGAGAAGCGCGCCGACGCGCCGGCGTCCCTGTTGCGCTGCGAGCCGGAACGCAAGCCGTCTTTGGCCTCGGACTGCGGGCTGGACCTGGAGATCCTCTGTCGCAGCGTGGACGTGTCCCTGTAGAGGCACTCCCGGAAGTTGGGCTTACACAGCAGGTAGACCACGGGGTTGTAGATCGTGGAGGACTTGGCGAAGGCGGCGGCGATGGCGAAGGCGGTCGGGGGAACCCGCGCCGCGTCTCCGAAAGCTGCCCACATGGCCACGGCGGCGTACGGCGTCCAGGCACCCAAGAAGCCGATGCACACCGCTACCGACAGCTGTGGTACAGAGGCGGTCGCACACAATCACCGTCAACGACAAACGCCAGGCGGTAGACCTCTGATCGGCAGAGATGACGGAAGCCCGATAAATACGTCGAGAGCCGGAAGATAAACCGGCCTATTGAATATCCTCCAAAGTATCCTATAGTGGGTTCGGGTTTCCTTTTGGCATCAAAGATTGCGATCCCTAATCGTATTTTCCCGCATCCAGACACAGATCATTGTCCAATAAACAAAAAACATCTTTTTTGTTTCATTTTTCGCCGGGTTCTGCCTTCCTCTGTCAGGCTACCAATCACTCCATCCTTTGCTGGGTTGTCTTAAAATTCGATTTTAAAACCCAGGGCCATTTCTCACGGCTCTATCCGATCCATCAATGAGTGTCTGATCTGGAGACCCTCCTAAGGATTAGCGGGAATTTGGTGAGCAATCACAAGCCGATGACCAGGAAACAATCGATGTGCTTCTACGTACGAGCGGCTAACCGTCCGCTCCGCGGCGGCGGCGGCGGCGCGTCGTCTGACCTTGACGATGAGAGCGTGCGCGTTGGCGGTCTTGGTCTGCGGCGACACGTGCTGCTGGACGGCCTGCCGGGACCCCCGGACCGTCAGCAGGATGAAGCTGTAGGACAGGATGATGACGGTGCAGGGCAGGGCGTAGCAGAAGACGAAGAGGCAGACGATGTAGGAGAGCGCCGAGAGCTCGCGGTTGGGCGCGCTCCAGTCGATGCAGCAGGCCGTGCCGTAAGGCTCGGGGCCGTAGCGGCCCCAGCGCGCCAGCGGCCCCACCGCGAACGCCAGCGCGTAGCACCACACGCCCGCCACCAGGAGGCGGGCGTGTGGTGAGCAGAACTTATTACCTGAGCAGACAGGAGAAAGGCAAGGGCGCCGTTTACCGCTTTCCGTTCCCTCGACTCCCCGGACGCTCGTGGGTCGCTCACCGTGGTTGGGGAAGCAGACCTTCAGGCAGCAGACCAAGGAGAGGGCGGTGAGGTTGGTGAGGCTGCACAGGCCGAACAGCACGCCGCACATGGCGTACAGCTGGCACGTGGTCTCTCCGAACAGCCACCTGTGTGCGTCGCAGTGAGACGGGAGCGAGCGATCGGGCTCGTCGTCATGGCGGTTCGGTCGGATGACATGAAGACCGGGCGCTCGTCGCACCGGCTGATGACATTTTACCCCGCTTTGTGCCGCAGGTGCGGTTATCATGGCGACGGAGGTAAATGCCATGTATAGCGTACGCGTTCACCCTGCAGCCCGCCCTCCCCGCGCTCACGCCAGACTTATTTCATAAAAACGTCAAGGGGCGTTTGAATTATTTGAATCCGATGCTCACGACATAGGGTTTTGTTGTCGCGGGATGTTAAGTGATAATGAAAAAAAAAAAAAAAGGTAAAAACAAGCAGTAAATCTCACGTTTAAGTCCCGGGTTTCTCCTGCAGAGGGGAGGATTTATTGAACGCGGCAGAAAATATTGAGGTCTCGTCCTTCTGCCGTAAATGATGAATCAATATCGTAATTAGTGTGTCAGTTAAAATGTCTGTTAGTCGGGTTATTTTCTTGACAAATGTGACATGGTTGAAGAAAGTACAAAGCTTTAGTACCAGCCGTGGTGCTTCTCTTTCCCAACGTAAGTCTTGGGCCGTGGCAGAAGAAGCACATCCTCACTAGAGACGAGGAGGTGAACCAGAACACCCAAATCTAATCAAGACCCCTCGGCTAAGCAGCGGGTTTTTTCCTCCAGCTCTGAAATGCCTAAAGTTTGAATGTGAGACGCCGAACGAGAGGAAGCTGATGTCCCCCTTTTTTTTTTTTTTTTTTCAATGAAAAAGGTTCAATGAGCTCGCGGTGCTCATTGATTTTTAACGCCGAGCTAGATTTGTGACTTCACGCATTGATCCGAAGGCAATCCTGGAGCGGGAGGCGGCAGCTAGCGGGGTGTGGAAAACACACAAACACAGAGAAGTGACCTGGTAATGAAGTGAAAAGACATCTGGCGTGCAGAAGTTCAATTTGTGCAAAGAAAAATATTTGCATAGGATCCATCCGGGATCATCCGTCGGAGTCTGGCTCCGGCTAATTGGGGCCCCAGTGTGATTTAGACAAGGGCCGCAGAACACTTAACACCCATGTTTTAGGTGGAGCTCGATCCGATACGAACAGCTGGAATCTGAACTCGTGATCGGGGGCTGAAGCTCCAGGGCACGAAGAGAAACTCTACACCTGAGCTTCTGGGACAGAAAGGACCAGACAAACGCAAATCCAAAGTATCCAAACGCCAGAAATCAGAGGGACTTTGCTGAGATCAGGAGGAACAGGAATTAAAGATCCACGAGATGCGGCTGAAATACGAGCCCTAAGCTAGTACGAGTTAGCAGAGCGAGCCGTTTAACGTCGCGACGGTTCGCCGTCTGAGGGACGGACTGAGCGCTCATTTGGACGTGGAGGACGTGGAAGACGAGGCGGTGATGATCCAACGTCTCCATGGAAAGAATACTTGTTGTTAGCAAAGGCGTATATATTCTATGTTCTGCCCAACCATGTTTTGTTTCACCAAACAAAAGCCAGAAACATTTGTTTGGTCTTTCTACGTCCCGCTGTTTAAGCCGGGCTAAATCCTAACCTTTCTCAGAGGGTTTGATTGCAGTGTTTTTTTTTTTTCTCTCCCGCATTCTGATACTACCGTTTCCTCGAGCGCTTCGTTTCCTAAACGAAAAACCTCGAAGCGAGGAGTGTGTTACCTGTGTGCGAACGCCGACGGTATGGCCAGCGGGAACAAGGAGAGCGTCATCCCAAGGTCGCTGATGGAGAGATTGATGATGAAGAACTCGGCCGGTTTCAAGGTCGACCGCTTGTGATGCGCAACAAGTAGCAGGATGCCGTTGCCCATGAGAGACAGGACGCCTGCATGAGGAGACAGAGCTTTAGAGAGCCGCCGCCGCCGCCGCCGCCTCCTCGCCACCCGCCGGACCCGACGCCGCGCTCCCACTCACAGAATATGCTGTAGAGCGAACCCATGAGGACGTCATTCTCCTTGGAGATGGTGGAGGCAAACAATGCGGACGCGTCGGAAGCATTTCCCATCTGAAACATGATCAGCATCGGCAGCACAGATAAGTTTATATCAACAGAGATCCGTGTCCAGGACCGACTGGCCGCCCGGCTTAGCTTTAACAACTGGGGGCGACACCTGGGGGAGCGGTGACCCCAGTATCCTTCCAGGCATCTCCTCCCGTCTGCGCTCCCCGAACAAAGGCCGACTTACTTTTAACAGAAATCGTGACAAAATGAGTGAAACGCTGACTTATCTCAGCTTCACATTAATCACCATCTGCAAGCGTTTTCTCACTCCAGGCTGTTTATTCTTTCGGTAGATCTTTGAGATGTAAGAATCAGCGGCACACTCATCCGTGGCTGTTGGCTTGACTTGATAAACATGCATGTTCAGTTGATAAAAACTGCCGGTCGGACCCTGGTTTGTTATTCTGCAGAGGGTTGGTCCAAGCCAGAAGGGAAGGTCTCCCAGGTCCCCGCGGAGGAGGCCCAGACTTGGGTCCGCTCGCCGCCAACGGGGAGGAAAACTCCTTCCTGCGGAGGGAGACGACTACATCCTGTCGGGTTGGTTTGGGCCAGGGCTTCACGGCCAGAGGCCGATGGGCTTTTACAGTCGGCCATGTTGTCGGAAGTGGTTGTTGGAGTCGGACCACTGATTGGAGCCGGTGATGGAATTGTAGGATTTGCAGTCATCGTGTGCTGCACGTGTGTTTATTACAATTAATCATGCAAATGAATTGATCTGGATTTACCTGTTCATTTACAGGACCGTCTCAGAAAATTAGAATATTGTAATAAAGTTCTTTATCTTCTGTAATCTTCTTCTTCTCCTTTGGTCTTTCCCCTTCAGGTGTCGCCACAGCGAGTCAACCTTCTCCATCTAACCCTATTCTCTGGATCCTCCTCTCTCACACCAACTACCTTCATATCTTCTCTCACGACGTCCATAAATCTTCTCTCTGGTCTTCCTCCAGACCTCTTGCCTGGCAGCTCCAATTCCAGCATCCGTCCACCAATATATTCTCCATCCCTCCTCTGTCCATGACCCAACCATCTCAGTCTGGCTTCTCTGACCTTCTCTCCAAAACATCTAACATGTGCTGTTCCTCTGATGGACTCATTCCTGATCCTCTCCATCCTGGTCACTCCCAAAGAGGACCTCAACATCTTCATCTCTGCAACCTCTAGTTCTGCCTGCTGTCTTTTGGTTTATCTTCTGTAATGCAATTACAAAAACAGCAATGTCCTACATTCTGGATTCATTACAAAACAACTGAAATATTGCAAGCCTTTTATCACTTTAATACTGCTGATTATGGCTTACATCTTAAGAAAACTCAAAAATCCTATCTCAAAATATTAGAATATCATGAAAAAGTAATTTTTGTTTTTTAATTGCAAAACAGAAGCTAAAGAACTTTATCACAATATTCTAATTTTCTGAGCCAGTCCTGTATACAGTACATATACATATAGATGTACATATATTTGTTTAATGGATCTGTTATCCGTCTGCTGTGGCTCCTTTTGGCTTTGGAAAATCATTTGATTTGGGTTCATTTTATTTTGTTACTAGATTTGAAGATTATGGGGGTCTCGTAACAGTTCAATTAAACAAATTTAATTTCTCGTCGCTCAAAATATGCGTCCCAACCGCCGTCCCAGTGCAACACGATGTATTGAGCTTTTCATTCTTGACACGCAGGTGCTGCTCAGAGACTCAGGAGCAAAAATCACATGAATAAGATAAAATAAGCATTGGAATTGTCTATTTAATTTGCAAATATATATTGTGCAGTGTTGAGTGAAATAGTCCGTCTTTAGTTGCGGTGACAGCCGGCCGCACGCACCGCCACGCGTGATAAAATGTTGACGGCACGCCGATGCGGAATTTTTCGATTCGCTGCAGGGGGATTATTTCAGTTTGGCGTTTTATTTCCTCAATACGAGGAGGAGTCAGTTAGACACGGAGTATTTCATCGAACGTCGCCTTCAACCCAGCGTTCCAACTGTTTCTGCCGCATGCAGATATAGATTTTGTTTCTCCGTTTCAGCTCGTTCATTTCATGACCGCAACAAATGATGATGTTTGTCTTCTACGCCTGTCATAAAGAGGGGAAAAGATACCTGCGGTGTTCCCTTCCTCCGCCATGTCAGAAGGGTTTTGTGGCTTCCGGTGTTTTCTTTTCTGCGCAAAACTGGACCAAATGGCTCTCTGAGCGTTTAGGGTTGCCGACCCCTGACCGAGGCTTTGCTGTTTTTGCAGTTTGTGGGACAGACAAACAGATGCAAGGCTTAAAAACCAAAACAACAAAAAGGAATAATAATAATAAGCCTGCATGGCAGATGAGGACGGCGTCTAATAGGCACAAATACCATTGAAAGCCACACAGACGGACAGAATTAGAAAGGATTTTTCGCCTTTTAGGATTTGCAGCGGGAGAACAAGAGCAGTGATTGTGAGCCAGCGAGCAGAAACACAACAATAGCGATTAAGATTACATGCATTCGGCGTCGCTTGGAAGGGACAAACAAAAAAAAAAAAAGAGTGACATTGCAAATGTTGGCTTGGTCCTGAATGCTTGACACATGCAAATGTGATGCAAACACATTTTGACAGAACAGATAAGTAATGAGCAGAGGGACGTGTTTGACCGGCCGACGTGGAGATACCGCAGTTAACAAACAACACGATGGAGCGTCGCAGATGTGAGCGTGTCCTCCTCGCATCGGCCCGAGCTTTTTTCCTCCTTTTCTTCAGACCTGTAATCTGGCTAATTAGTACCTTCTTCGGCGTCCGTCCGCGAACAAGAGGGTGATTGCCATCCGGCGCCGCTCCCTGCTTGTCAGGGGAACGAGGGCTAAATTGGAACCGGGAGAGGAGGTCCTCACGCGGGGACGCTCGGAGGGCCGTCGGAGATGATTTCGGAGGCGACGTTTGACGCTCAAGGACTCGGGCGAGCGCGCGGCTTCATCGCCATGCGTGTCAGAACGCCAGTCAATCATGAAATGTCCCGCAGTCTGAGCGCCAGCGACTCAGCAGAAAGAAAAACACCGTGACCCACTTTAGCACCAAAGGCACGGACGCCGTCGCAAAAGGCTCGGGCTGCGGGGGAAACGACCGCCCGCTGTCGGACCTGAGCCATCTATCATCTTCACGGTCACGCTTTCGATGACTTCATCCGGCCTCTTTTCGGTGGAGAGGACGAAGACCTGACGAGTCATGGAGAAGACAGTCGGCAGAGGGGGAGATGTGGAGGCTCCTCTTTGGGAGTGAGGAGCGTGGAGAGGATCAGGAAGGAGTCCTGCAGAGGGACAGAACATGGCAGATGCTCTGGAGAGAAAAGTCAGACCGGACAGAGGAGGGACGGAGAAGATCCGGGTGGATGAAGGTGGCCATGGCTCAGGAGGTTAGACCGGTCGTTCTCGGAGCTGAACGTTCTCCTCCTGGTCTGTCAAAGTGTTGTTGAGCAAGACGCCGAACCCCCTTCTGCTCCTTGGCTGCCCTCTGCTCGTGTGGACCTGAGTGTGGCGATACGGGTCTTAGATGCTGAGGAGGTCTGGAGGAAGACCGGAGGAACGACTGGAAGGGTGGTCGGTGTGAGAGGAGGGGGTTCGAGACCCCTGAAGAGGTGTGGGATGTTTCACGAGTAACGTTCACCCTCCAGAGCAGCAGGCGGGAACAAGTTGTCTCCGCTCTGATCTCTGCAAATAGTCTTTTTTCGTTCAATGTTTTAATCTCCTGCATCTCCAGGAGAGGAGGGGCGGCGCCCGGAAGCCTTGGAGCTCCATCGACCGCAACGCCATCTCTGAAAGTACGGGCGTCTCCTCCGCAGAGGTGAAGCTCATGTCCGTCGTCGTCCTCCCTGATCTCGGTGTTTCTTTGGCGCTTGGAGGGAGCTCCTTGCAGGTCGTTTAATCGCTTTTTGAAAAGGCAGAGTAACGGCATGTTAACTTTCACGGACGGTCCTGGATCGATTCCCCAGTTCTTCCCCGTGTTAGTGAGCAAGGCACCGAACCCCTCACTCAGCGGTCGGGTACCTTATATGGCTCTTCCGGTGACGCCATGTGGCTTCCAGACAATTTTGGATTGAAAAAGTAAAAATCAGTTTGTAACTGATTTTAAAATACTTGTGATATTTCTTCATATACTGTGTCATTTTAAAGTAAACAGAAATTAGTCTTGAAGATAAATTTCACGGTTCACCCGTCGGCCGGGTCGGGAATGTCCGGGTCGTTGTAAAGGTGAAGAAATTAATTTTATCAGATAGCCAAATAGTTTATCCGCATCAGCCCTCGTAACGGAAAAGAGGGTGAAAAGAAAACAAGACGATGATTACCGTGCGTTCCGGGCTACGTGGACGGAGAAATTTGCATTTGGATCTGCGTTATGTCTAATATGCAAATCCATGCAGTACCAGAGGTGGCATTAAATGTAAGACATATTTAATTTATTAGACGTTAAAAATACTATATGGCTCTCGATGAAATATATTTAGAAATATTTGGCTTTTATGGCTCTCCCGGTTCAAAAAGGTTCCCGACCCCGGCCTCACTGCTGCCTGCCGCTCAGGGCTCACCGAACCCTCACGCTGACCGCATGTAGATCCAAACCTGACCAAATACAGGGATTTCTTCTTCGTCTTCCCCAAACGCCTGTAGTCACATGAGCTTTGCAGCGGCCAGGTTGCAGCGTCTGAGCCTGACGGGCAAGTGTGGGAATACTGCGCCTCCGTCGTCAGGGATTAGCAGCCGCCGCCAGGCCGGCAGCACATTAGGACTTCTTACATGCTGTCCGGCGTCGAATACTTCAACATGCGGCTTTACAGCCTGCACAGCCACGCGGGGAGAACAAATCTGAATTCACCTGAAACATCAGGTTAATGTTGTCACGTCATGAAATGAAGAGAGCGGGGAGACACTTTTCTGCTCCAGGGACCAAAGTGAGGACTCTTAGCTTCTGCTAACTGGTCCCACGGTGAGGAGAAGATCTGGTTTTCCGGCACCACAGTACAACCGGTATTGTTGTTCATCGTCTCCACGGTTCGCCGTCATGGAACGGCGACACTTTTCACCATTCGGATGAAGTTAAAAGGCACCTTAGACCTTAGCAGGGCCTGTCGTGACGTTCGCCTGGAAATGGTCTTCCAGAAATCCCTGGCATCGAATCATCCGGCCCGTTGTTACTTAAAGACGCCGGCGGTTCCCTGATCCAGCCCGAACCCCCCGGCCCTCTGTGTTTACCCTTGCTGCCTGTAACCGCCGAGCCTCTGAAACTGACTGACAGTGACAAGCCAGTGCCATCAGAGTACCATATTTACGCGGCAGCATGACAAAGAGTGGCTGCGGGCGGCGGCGCCGGGCGCGCTGTGACACATCTTACATAAAGGCGACGCGGACCCAAAGTAACGGCTTATCAAACCAGGCGCGCTATCGGCCGCGCCGCTCGGTCCGAGGAGGCCAACCAAATTCTTTATCTTGCGCCCGTGCCCTGGTTTTGGACGTCTTCCTGGATGCCTGACATGCCGGCGCTCCCCTGGTGGTTCATCAGATTCGCCTGACGAGCGTTTATTACGAGAACCCTGGCAGAAGTTTGTCAGGTTGTTGCTCCTCGTAGTTTCTGGTTGCGAGTCCACACCTTTCAGACACGCCGTTCACCGCAAGCTGCAACGCCGCCATTGGAAATCCATGAGTTCCCATCATACAGTGGCCGTTGATCGGTTGACCGATGTTCAGTCGGCGCGTGTCGGACTCCTCCTCCTCCGTGGAGGACGGGAAATAGCGACGTTCATTCTCCTGGATTATTTCCCTTTTTTTGGACTGGTCGGAGGGCCGCCCGGCGCAGCGTCCAAAGACGCTCGGGCTGAACTGCTTCGTCATCTCCGACGGTCAGAGCCGGCGCCCGCGAGGAAAGTCGACGACCACGAATCGTGCAAAATAAACAAAAAGGCAGGATTTAGCAACGCTAGTACGCCATCAGCGCTCCACCGCGCAGCTTCGTATCAGGTAGCCGAACGTTCCGGTCCACGGCGTCCGGCTCAGACGTCGACGACCGGGGCTCCGTGATCGCTCGCGGCCGGCAGATATCGACCGCCTCCTCCTTCTCCTCGGGGCCGAAAGCCTCCGAGCGTCCGGACCCGCCGAGGAGAGTCGAGCGTGCCGAGACCCGCAATCACAACTTTGATTTGGAAGTGGAGCGGAGTGGCCTCGCTCTGCAGGGAGGGAGGGAGGACCAGCGGGAAATCCCACAGATCGGCTGCCAGATCTGCCTTCACCTCCCCCGGACCGCCGCTCTCACTTTTTAGCTTTCCATCCTACCAGAACCTTCCGTGACCTTCAGTAAACCCTCTCTGAGACGCCGCGTAATTCATGAAGACACAAACACATGGCCGAGAGTCGGAAGTGACAAATAAAGAACAGCCAAAGCGACCCTGCGAGCGCGTCACGCCACGCTTCTCTTCTCGCCGTGGCTTACCTTCCAGGGAAGAAGGACTTGATCTCAGTTGAAGTCATGGAGGCCGGGCGGAGAGCAGGAGGTGCAGGAGGTGCAGGAGGTGCAGGAGAGGAGCTCGGCCCGTCGCCAGGACGGGGGGCGGAGCTGGGAGGCCGGCGGGGAAAGGGGGACGGAGGCAGGGACCTGTTGGAGGATGAAGAGCTCCGGTCAGGGTTCCCTCCTCCTCCTCCTCCTCCTCCTCCTCAGTGACACACCACCGAAACATGGGAACTCACCGCGTGCACGCCCATCATCCTGGAGATGCTCTGAGCTCCACTGAGAAGCTCACAGTGAAGCCGGGCTGGCGAGAGAGAGAGCGAGCGAGCGAGCGAGCGAGGGAGGGATAGAGCGAGGAGGGTGGGGGATCAGCACAATCCTGGCGAGCGCCAAGTGTCACTGATGACTCAAAGTCATCCCCCACCCTTTTCCCCCTCGCCGCTCTCCTGCTCCACTCAGCCTTCTTGTTGGGATTAATCACCTCCACGTGTCTGAATCCTGCATGTGAACCACACCTGATGCCCTGTGTTACTGTTCCTGCCCACAGCCAAGGTTATTATCTGTGTGTATGCCATCGTATTCAGACGCAAATCAAATTAGACCTTTTCAGAATGGCGGTGCGGCCGCTCCTCCGTGGCGTCGCCTCTCCCATGAAAGTCTTGTTCCGTCACTCCGACGTTCGCCGTTTGCGACGTTAAAACAAATTTCCCGCGGGAACCAGTTGGCGAGCGGAGTGGAGGGATATGTCATCTGCAGCGTCTTTATGAGGAGGACCGCTTTGTTTACTTTGGCCGGTTCTCCATATTGGATTGAGCTACAGTCGCTTTCTTGTGTTTGTGTTTGCCCTCCATGATGGCTCCCAGGAGTTTCTGTAGTCATTTTTCATTTTTGCTCCTCCGTGTTTTTAAGTGCCAGACTGTGGTTTTGCTGCTGTGCTGGTGGAGCTGAGTGACAGAGTTACTTACGGACAGTCTATGAGTTCAGACTTACCATGATCCTGGGGTTCCGTCACACCGTGGACCCCCTCCTTCTTCTTCTTCTTCTTTTTGGCTTTCCCCTTCAGGTGTCGCCACAGCGAGTCCACCTTCTCCATCTCACCCTATTCTCTGGATCCTCCTCTCTCACACCAACTACCTTCATATCTTCTCTCACGACGTCCTTAAATCTTCTCTTTGGTCTTCCTCCAGACCTCCTGCCTGGCAGCTCCAATTCCAGCATCCGTCTACCAATATATTCTCCATCCCTCCTCTGTCCATGACCCAACCATCTCCGTCTGGCTTCTCTGACCTTCTCTCCAAAACATCTAACATGTGCTGTTCCTCTGATGGACTCATTCCTGATCCTCTCCATCCTGGTCACTCCCAAAGAGAACCTCAACATCTTCATCTCTGCAACCTCTAGTTCTGCCTGCTGTCTTTTGGTCATTGGAACAGTTTCTAGTCCAAACATCATCGCTGGTCTCACCACTGTCTTGTACACTTTTCCTTTCCTTCTGGCTGATGTTCTTCTATCACAAAATACCACCGCAGACCCCCTGTATGTCATAGGATCCACCGTCATATGAAATGTAACTCCCAACATTGTCCGGTCTTCTGGTTATTTTCCAGAAGTTGTGACTCCCACAGAAGGATGTTGTTCCTCACATCTGACTTCCTGTTTGCTCTTTAGCATCGATCTGCACGCCACACCTGCATGCTGCGGTCCTGGTCCTCGGGACAAATGAGCGCCGGGCGGCCGGAACCTGCCGGACCCCGACCCTGCCGGACCCCGTTCTGTGGTCCCGGTAATACCATCTGGAGAAGGTACACTGTTGGAAAGTTCCTGGGCTGAGTGCCCTCCTTCCGGCGGGCTGCACGAGTATCTTGGATAATAAGCCGCGACCGAATGCGACACCGCAGAAGTTGGTGTGCGTTTGCGTCGGCTCGGCTCTCGGGACCCGACCGCTGACGCGCGACGCGACACGTGTCGGCTGCGAACGACTCGGACCGGCTGCGGGTGTTTTCGTCGGCGTACGCATCATTTGACGTCTGGCGATGTGTTATAAAACACACAGATGGATGACTCGTGGCTCCCGAGCCAGCATGAGTGTGACAGGGTGAGCCCGGAGAGACCGTTTCATCGTCAACTGAAACCAAGCGGATTTCTTTTGCCGCTGCAAACCCGGCCGTCTGTAATCCAGTTTCTACGCTTTGTGAAGAAACTGGATGCGAATGAACCCGACCGGCGCCGACGCGGGACGGATTCGGCCGCCACTTAGGAGGATCAAGGTTGGTCTTTGTGTGCGCCGAGTGCACTTTCCCTGCACCTGGAGCGCCGCGTCACGCCGCTTTCTGGAAGCGTCTCGCCGCCAGCGGCTGACAGTCAGTGAAAGCTGCTTAAGGGCGCCCGGCTCGCCGAGGCGGCGGGGCTGTCAGGGCGCCACAAAGAGCGGCGCTTTCATATTAATTCCCCGGGTCGGCTCTGCGTTCTCCGCGCCGACCCGCTCCACGTGGCGGGCCTGCGTGACCCCGGCAACACGCCGGAGATGACGGCGGCCAGTAAATGATCAGAACACGTGAAAAACGAGGATTGGCGTGGAAAACTAGTGTCGGCGCCGCGTGTCTGCAGGGTTCACTTTGTGTGACGCCAGATGTCTCCACGCGGCTCGGCCGGTTCCTCCAGATGTTCTCGGTCGATGAGGAGCCGTCGCTGGATGGCAGCATCTGCGCTTTGTGTCACACTTCTGGTCCAGGACTCTTGATGGCAGGAGGGGATCAAGACTTCTGTCAGCTTTCTGCCCGGACGGATTCGGAGGCCAGGGTTCGGTCGGCGGAAGGTCCGAGGAGCCGGGACGAGACTCGGTTAAGAATCTTGAAGGATCATCATTATTTCTCCACGGTGGAGCGCAGGTTAGCGCCTCCCCTTCACAGCAAGGAGGTCCCAGGTCGGATTCCCACTGGAGCCTCCATGTTCTCCCCACAGACCAAACACATGACGGAGACCCTACATTGTTCAGACGCGTGAATGAGAGGGTGAGCGGTCGGGTTGGCGAGGGCGAACCCGCCTTGCCCAGCTGGCCTCACAGGGTGAGCCCTGCAGATATTGCTAACTGATGCTATTTGACATCCAGAGCAGACCAGCTACAGATGGGTTTGAATGCAGAAGCGCGAAAATGAACGGTTCTCCTGTCTGGTTTAGTCGATTTGTTCGTCGGGGGCGGCGGCCCAGGAGTTTGTGAGTCAAGGGTCCGCGCTTTGGTGTGGCGGCAGTCGGAGAGAGACCTTCCACCGGGTCAGGTGGCTGTGTGGGTCGGGGTGGATCTACGGAACCACGACGGGACGTCTGATTGGAGCTTCCCCCAAAAGGGCTCGTGCACAAATGACAGCGTCGTCAGATATCGCCGATTGTTGCCAAGGAAACGGGACCATTAGTTCTGAGGATCTGACCGCCGGATCCACTTACCGTTCTAGCGCTGCCGCGTTTCCCATTCATCGTCCCCTCGAAGGCCGCGGGGCCGTCCTGACGGTAACCGCCGATTATCACCGTCTCCGTGGCGACGGACACAGGGCCGTCCGGAGAGGGGAGGCCCGGCACGACGCTCCCAACGCCGAGCCTCGTTGACGTTATTTGGGAATTTGGAAGCCGCTGAGAAAATGTGCGTGGACGGAGCCGCTTCTAGTCTCGGGAGCGAGCGGGTACCCGCCATCCCTTCGGACGGCGGCGGCGCCGCATGCTCGTGCACCCGGATCACCCGTCCACCGACCTTGAGCCGCCGAGCCCGCGGCATCTGGAGGCCGCGGGAGCTTCGCGCGGTGACCGAGCAGCGTTACTACGGCGACAGCATCCGCAACATAAGGCTTTTCATGACTGATCGATCCGGCGTGAGAAGCAGCTCCCCGCGGCGGCCGCCTGAAGGCGCCGCCCACTTCCTGCAGAACACATTGAAACCTTCCCCCGCGCCACCCACGCCGTCGGCCCTCGTCGAAGCGCGCCGACCTCCGTAACCCGACGTTCGGGCCGCTCCACGCCGGGACATGAGGGGGATCCTTCAGGTGCTTCAGGGGGTTCCAGGTCCCACAGTGGCTCCACCCAACCGTATTGGTCGTGTTTGATGTGGGAGCTCCTCGTCCCCCTCCCGTCGGTGCCGTGTGGAGGCTAATTCTTGTTCCAGACCCCCTGCCAGCTCCAGACCCCCTGCCAGCTCCAGACCCCCCGGCTCTGAAAACCATCTCCCCCTGCACCGGAGAAACTATTCAGCGTCCAAACCAGGATGGTGTTTCGGGAGGTTCAAAGAAGAACAGAACATTTGATTGAACTTGAATCACACACACACATTAGTCACTGCAACCAAGCGCCGTTAATTGTGTTTCCATCACCTCAGGAAGCGGCGCCGATGATGCGACTGTTTTGTGTGTGTCTGCGTCCTCGCCGGTGTCATTTCTGTGGGAGGAATCGTCAGCCGGGAACCCTTTTCTTTCTTTTTTCTGGTTTCCAGTGCGTCTTGAGAACCGTCTCAGGACGCGCTGTGGTGAATCCATGATCGAGAGGAGGATCTGGAAGTGACATCGGACCATGTGACGCGGCGCGAGCGCATTGACCTTTCAGGGAACGGAGAATTCTGCATCAGCCTGATCGGCTTCAGGTCGGAGCGTCAGAGGATCGGCGTCTCGCGGTGTGGAGTCCAGAGGGGTCGTGACGGGTCAGCGCCGAGGTTCTCTGGCCGGTTCCTGACCCTGGAGGGCCGGAGGTCCTGGACGGAGCCCGTGACCCTCCGCCGCCCTGGCTGTCGTGCGGCGTCCTGTCAAGGCGCCGTGCACGCTGGCTGACCCGGCTGCGCTTTCCTGAAGTTTACATTTTCAGAAGTGCCGTCTCGTCGCGCCGACCTTCACGTTCTCCTCGTCCTCCCGCCGCAGCCTGTGGTCTGATCTCGCCAGGCGTCACATGACCTCACTTTTACTACATTGGCACGCCGTTTTATGTCGGCGCGTTTACGAGGAAGTGCGCTGAGCCTTGAGCGTCCAGTGAGCCGCTCGAGGAAGGATGGCCACGATGAGAAGGTCCGGGATCACAATCCCAGCCCCTGCTGCCTGAAGGCACGGCGGCGGGTAAAGATGGAGGCGGCTGGTTGTCACCGTGACGACCGGATGAGCTCAGAAATACTGACGACGTTCACGCTCTCCTCATCTCGCCTCGGCGTCGAGGTGTTCGGTCCTGCCCGAGTCCTCCTGCTGTCTCCTCCTCCCTCTCAGCTCCGGTGAAAGCCTCCTCCGACATCTGCGACGACTTTGTCAGAGGACGGTTGTCGGTCTCGGATCTCTGACGGAGGTCGGCGTCTCCGTGACGATGAGCGTGCAGACGCTCCCCTCACCTTCAGGCTCCGCCGACCAGTAAATCATCTGTGTCAGTGCGCCGAGGCCAGGCCTGCGGCGCCGGGATCTGGACCCGTGAGCTGTGACTCGAACCGGGCCGAGCGAGCGAGCGGCGATGAGAAGGGTTCGCCGGCGCCCCCCCGCCGCTGTCTGATTTGGAAACAAATGAGATGAATGGGATGTTTTCGGGGGCGCTCGGAGGCGGGAACCTGGAACTCAGCAGGATTTAGACCTTTATTGTTTCTGGGCTTTGTTTTGAGAGTCACTTTGAGAATGTATGTGTGTGCGTGTGTGTGTGTGTGTGTGTGTGTGTGTGTGTGTGTGTGTGTGTGTGTGTGTTTTCAGGTTTTCATCTCAATCTCTGCTCCTCCTCTCCCCCTGGTTGGTATGCACCGGACGTCCCCTCAATGAGCTCATCTCCCACATAACTGCTTTTAATGGCTGTTTGTCTGAGTGGGGAGGAGCGCCCGTCGGGGGGGGGGGGGGGGGGCTGCAAGGTCACCTGTGGCCGCTGGTTGCGTCCAATGGCGAGCCCAAAAGCTCGGTCGCCAGATTTGTGTCTGACTTTGAGTGCGACGGGAGCTCCTTGGACGAGGCTGTGCCGACCTTGGCAGGAAGGACTTCTCCTGTGTGGAAGCCTGGAGGAGCTCTGGGTCCAGAGACTCACTCTGGGTCTGGAGGTTCCTTCTGGGTCTGGAGGTTCCTTCTGGGTCCAGAGACTCACTCTGGGACCAGAGCCTGGCTGGAGGACTGGAGATCCCTCTGATGCCCTGGAACCTCCAGCATCCTTTCACTACTTTTCTTCACTTGTTCGTTCATCGTCCGCGAGGATGCGGCCGATCGAACCCCTGACTTGACGGGTCACATCTGGAGCGTCCAACCGTTCACCTTCTCCTTCTCCTGTCTGGCTGATTTGGGTTCTCCAATGAACCGCTCAGATATTGTGGAGCTGAGAGGAACCCAGAGGAACCCAGGAGATCCCTGCTGTAATGCTCAAGGAACCCAGAGGTGACCTAGAACCCTTTTCTCCAAACCAAACCCAGGAATTTGAAATAGAAGATTTGTAAAGAAGGCTTTATTTCGGTCTCGTAATAAAAAACAAGTTGCATTTAGAATACAAAAGGATACACGTTCAATGAAATAATGTATAAAAACACACCAGATACTTCGAGTCATAAGAAAATACAAAACATCACCATGTAAACATGTGGCTCCAGGATTTCCGGGGAGGATTCACAGACCTCGGCGGCCCGGTCCGGTCCCAGGTCCGGTCCCAGGTCCGGTCCCAGGTCCGGTCCCAGGTCCCAGGAGACGGGCCGAGGACCTCCGCGGGGAACGGCTGCCCCTCCCGGCGCTCACAGTTAGCTGCCATTTTAATTGGGGTCACGCGGGAACGTGCCGGAAGCCCCCTCACGTCAGTGCAGGCTCAAACCTTTGTGTTCAGCGACACGAGTGATGAGAGGAGCTTCTCGCCGGCGACGTGCACCTTCTGTCTATTTGGGAACGAAGGTGTCCCCCCGGGCCGGTCCGGGCCCCGGCTCCGAGGCCCCGGGCCCCGGCTCGGCCCGGGAGCTGCAGTTCCTGGTCTGGTCCCTCAGCTCGGACGGCTGGCGGCCGTCGGCGGCCGCGGCGGCGTCGAGCCGCGGCAGGAGGCCGTTGGATTGTCTCTCCAGCTCCTGGCGGATCTTCTCCAGGTCCTCGGCCAGGGAGCCCAGGCCCTTGCACTGGTCCTCCACGTGGGCCACGCGACCGCCCACCTCGCTGACCTCCTTCTGGACGCCCATGGCGGTGCTGCGGCAGCCCCTCACCTCCGCCGCCAGCCTCTTCTTCACGTCCTGCAGCTCGCCCTTCAGGCGGGTCAGCCTGCGCTCCCCGGCTCCCAGCATGGAGGCCTGCCGGCCCATCAGCTGGACCACGCCCTTCATCTGCCGGGCCAGACGGGCCTCCCTCTCGTGCCAGGAGCTGTTGGCCCGGCCCACCCGGTGGATCACCGAGCCCAGGGACTCCTGCACGCCCCTCAGGGTGCGGTTCACCGAGCGGACGTCGAAGCTGAGGACGGTGAGCTGTCCCTGGAGGGGAGCGTCTCCGTCCTCCTGCTCCCGCCGCTCCCTGGCGCTCAGACGTCCGATGACGCTCTGCAGCGTGACGTTGAGGCCGCTCAGACGCCCTTCCTGCCGCCGCAGCGCCTCCCGGACCTCCTGCTCCTCCGCCGCCGCCTTCGGAGAATCCCCCTGCAGGGCCGACGGGGAGGAGCATCTGCTCTCCAGGCTGCCGAGGTGCCGCTGCATCCTGTCCACGTCCGTCTGCAGCCTCTCTCTCAGGGAGTCCAGCTCCGTCTCTAAGGCGGGAACGGCGTGGCCCTCCAGCAGCGCGGGGGCGCTGGCGTTGCCCGCCTCCTCCAAGGCGGACAGCAGACGCCCCTCCAAAGCCCTCAGCTTGGCCTCCATCCTGCCCTCCAGGCCGCCTCCCGCCTCCGCTCGCTCCGAGGCTCCGCCCCTTCTCTCGGACTCGGCGTTCCTCAGCTGCAGGGTCAGGTTGAGCTTGTCCTCCACGTACGCCAGGCGGCCCTCCAGCATCCCCTCCACGTGGTCCTTATGGCCGCCGAGCTCCAGGCCCAGGTGCCTCTGGGACCGGTTGAGTCCCGCCACCGACGCCTCCAGCAGCCGCAGCCTTTCCCCGAGCCCGCCGGCGGCGGCGCAGCATCCCTCGCCGTCCGGCTTCTGAACTCGGGCCCGCAGGCTCGTCAGCTGGCCGGTCCAGGCGGCGTCTCTCTCCTCCAGATCTTCCTGCGTCCGTCCGTGTCGCTCTCGTCGTTCCTCCCGGCAGCGTCGGAGGGCTTCCTCGGCTCCTTCCTGGCACCGGGCCTCCGCCCTCTCCAGGCGGCTCTCCGCCCCGGCCGGGAGGTCAGACAGGAGGTCGGCGGCGGCGGCGGCGGCGGTGGCGGCGGCGTCCGGCAGGCTCTGGGAGTCTGTCTGCTCGTTCCCCCCGGCTCTGCCCGCGGGCGCCGCTTCCCCTCCAGCTCCGTCGGAGATCTTCCGCAGCGCCCCGGCGTGGGACGCCACCGTGGCTCTGAGTTCCCGTAGCTCGGCCGTCTTGGCCTCCAGCTGCGCCCGGACCTCCTCTATCCGCCCGCTCAGCTCCGCCAGGCCGGGAGGCACGGGCCCGCCGTCCACCTCGCCCGCCTCCGAGCTTCTCCCGGGGATCTCGGCGAATCCCACCGTCAGGGGCCCGGAGGCGGCGGCGGCGGCGGGGGCGGGCAGAGGGCCGGGGGCCGCCGCCAGCAGAGCGGACAGCATCCTGTTGGCGTCCTCTCGCAGCGAGGCTCGCAGGCTCTCCTCCAGCCCCGCCACCGTTCCCCGCAGGCTCTCCAGACCCCGGCTCAGACGCCCCACGTCCTCCTCCATCCGATAGATCCGCTCCTCCGTCTGGCGGTCCGGATCCCGGCCTGGGGGGGGGAAGAACCGTTAGACCCGACCGGGCCGGTCGGGCGGGAGACGTACGGCGACGGGTGTCCAGAAGATCGGACGAAAGGATCGGGACGCACCTTCGGCCGCGTCCTCGTTCCTCTCGCCATCAGAGGGAGGGGGGGTTTGCTCCGGCTCAAACCCGGCGTGGTCGTCTTCTCCGAGTCCCGCGCCGCCGACCCGCTCGTCCTCGGCGCCGTGGCCGTCTCCGCCGAGCTCCTCGTGGCCCTCTTCCCCGTGGCCCGGTCCGGCCTCCTGCACGGGGAGGAAGGTCTGGAAGGAGGAGTCGGGGTAGTCTGGCAGCGCAGGGCCGAGGCGGCGGCCGGGAAAGTGTCGGTAGCCCCCCCCGGGCCCATCCCCCCAGGGGCCGGCCTTTACGGCCGAGGGGAAGGGCGGCCCTTTAAACAGCGGCCCCTTGAACACGGGGCCTTTGTACGGCGGCCCTTTAAACAGGGGCGGCGTTCCCATTTGGTGGCGGCGCGGCGGAGGCCCCTCCGTGCAGCCGTAGCCCGAGTAGCCCGGACAGCAGCGCCACTCCAGCTCGGTCACGCTTTTATGGGCCACCTTGTAAAGAGGCTTGTACAGCAGGCGGTACCTGGAGAGGAGGCAGATCTTTAACACCCTGAAGACCGGCCACGGCCAGAGACGCTAAGAGACGTTTAGTGCACCCACTGCAGCGTGGGACATTTCTGAGCCCAGGAACACTTGTTGTACTCGGCCTTCACGTAGGGGGCCGCCCCGTCCTGCACCGTGAAGGACACCGTCTTCTCGACCACGTAGGCGCAGCGGTTCCTTCAACAGAAGAGGACGAGAGCACAAGGCAGAGACGCCGGGCAGCTTTAGTTTTCTGTACATGTATTTATATGCATACATATAGATCTTGAACACATGGTAGATGTGGAGAGAAGGTCTGAGGAGCCAGACGGAGATGGTTGGGTCATGGACAGAGGAGGGAGAGGGGATATATCGGTAGACAGATACTGGAAGTGGAGGCCTCGAGGAACACCAAGAAGATTTATGGTGAGAGAGTGAGAGAGGAGATGAAGGTGGTTGGTGTGAGAGAGGAGGATCCAGAGAACAGGGTGAGATGGAGAAGGTGGATTCACTGTGGTGACCAAAAGACCAAAGGAGAAGAAGCAGAAGACATACATACATGTCCTGTCCAATGCTTCCCCAATGTGGGATGCATCGTGACAGTACATGGAGAAGAACGCTGACACATCTGAGCTGGTTTTTACGAGGCAGACATTTAAAAGAAACCCTGCAGAAGGCAAACGGTGAGAGTTTAGCAAAGGAGCCACTTGTCATTAACTTGGGTCATCGGAAACAAGTGAACAGATGATTGAATTTCACTGCTTTCTCTTCCTCAAACCAAAGGAATCAGCAGAATTTGGTCAAACAGCGCCACCTAGTGGACAGCAGTGAAATCTCTTCAAAAATACCCAAACGTCAGTTGCCCCCTGCCCCCCCCCCCGCTGCCCTGCGTGATGTTTCATCTGTAAAGTGTTGCTCTCTGGTCCTTCCAGGCTCTCCTGACTCGCCGTCACCTACTCGTTCCTGCCGCCGTGCTTCCCCACGCCGTGCCGTCGGCCCGTCCCCGGCTCGTAGCCGCCGTAGACCAGCGACCCGTAGAAGTCGGCCTCTCCCGGCGCCGCGCACAGCGTCATCAAGGCGAGAAACCTCAGCGCCGTCCGGAGGAGGAGCATCCTGGAGGCGTCGGGCGTCACACTCGGACCGGAAGGCTTCTGCTTCGGGGAGCCGAAACGCTCCGGAGGCTTCCGGTCGGAAAGACGTGGACGGAAGGCGAGGTCGGTGTGGTCCGCGGCCCGCTGAGAGGCCGGGGCGGTCGGGGCGCCACTAATAGCACCTCCGGGCTCATCTGCATAGCCCCGCCCACCTGGACATGGCCCCGCCCCCTCTGAGGCCGCAGGCTCGTTTCCCCCGGATGACATCATGGCAGCGCCCAGGCACACAGCGCTACGCCTGTTCTTCACACCTCCAGACCCTGGACCTTCAATGGACCTCATTCATCCAGTCATAACACACAATGCAAGGAGGAGGACGGGGTACAGCTGTGTGTGTGTGTGTGTGTGTGTGTGTGTGTGTGTGTGTGTGTGTGTGTGTGTGTGGACCCACAACATCTAGCTACATCCTGTGGACAACATGTTTGACCTCTCCTCTCCTCCAGCAGATGGAAACATGTGGTGGAGATACGAGACCTGGGCTCCAGAAGAACCTGGAAGGTGTAACACTTCACACACACACACACACACACACACACACACACACACACAACCGACTCACAGCAAACCTCCAGAAACAAATGCAAACAAGAGCCCACACCCCCACGCTGCACTGGACAGGACACACACACACACACAGACACACACACAAACACCCCCACCACACACAAACACACACACGCACACACTACACACACAATAACACACGCACACACTCAAACACCCTCCCCACAGACATATATTTACACACCACACACGCACACTTCACACCACACTCATATAATCACAAACCACACACACAGACACAGACCCGCACACACACACACACACACACACACACACACACACACACACACACACACACACACACACACACACACACACACACACAGAGCACATTCACCTCTAACACAGGTCTTTGTATGGTGGAATAAGTAGGTAACCTCCAGCTGAGGAAAAGAAGCCTGAGAGGTTCCACCTTGAAGGCTCCTTCAGGAGCTGGTTGTTACCCTGAACATGTGTGAGGATCCACTGTTAGATGGTCACATGAACTCACTCCGACCTCCTTCCTGTCCTCTTCTCCTCCGTCCATAAACCCACCCCCTGGTCATCTTCTAGATCAGTGTTTCCCAACCTTTTTTGAGCCACGGCTCATGTTTTACATGAGAAAAATCACACGGCAATGAAACCTAGTCTCAATTTATTTAGTGTGGAATCTAATATAACTCATATCTGTAGATTCGTCGAGTTGCAATGCAAATTTCCCACTGATGTGCAACTTTTCCAGAACACTTTTTTCAAGACATGTCATCAATATGTCTGAAAATGGTATTATTTTAGAGAACTCTATATCTTTATCAACGCCAGAGCCGAGCGTTTCTTCTCCAATAATTTTGCCGGCAGGTCGTATTAATGTTTTGCTGTTTGGATTTAAAGACGAGTTTAGCAACTTTATAGCAGCTTTCACTGCTTTCTCACTGGTCTCGGTAGTTTTCAACAACGCTGCCTGTTTGTTTACGCAGATACAAGTACTTTTTATTTTAAAAATGTATCACGCAAAGCGTCACTAATCCCTCTGATACACAGACGCACAGGTTAATTCACTACCCGTTGCCATGGAATGGACACGCTGCCCACATAGACATAGGAAGACACATTATTTGCGTTGGATAAATCATTTTCGGACCAATCGGGTGAAAGTGGGTCTTTTTCCACGGCGCACCTGATGATCTCTCACGGCACACTAATGTTAGGAATGTTAATGTTAGGAAACACTGGTTTACATCACAAACACACTCTCTCACCCGCACTTTTACCACCACCGAGGACGATGTTGTTGTTCATGAACAGGACGAGTGCAAGTGCAGTCAAGAATTGGCAACATTCCCTCTGATGGCATCAGAGACAAGATATAAACTGAAAAATAAAATGACACAAGATGTAGTCGGGGGGGAGGGTGTGTGAGAAAACTAAATGTAAAGATAACGGACGTAAAAGCTACACAAAGACTGGTGATTCTTTAACACATGAGAAAACATCTGGTAGATCATTAAGATAGAAGCAAAGACCATGTCAATATTGGAGGAAAAGAAAAGAGCACTTGGGATATAGACTAGGATGTGGTTGGGAAACACCGGTCTAGACCTCCAGTCCCGTCTTCTCCTCGGTGTCTCCAAACCAAACACCATGACAGCTCCCACCTCCAGCTTCCCACCTTCCCTTTCATTCTAACAATCCACCTGAACCTCCTCTCTGGACTGATGACCCTCCACCTTCTTCATCTCCAGTAAATCAGTCGTGTGCATGGTGTCCACACTACTGGGATGCAGTGTGTGTGTGTGTGTGTGTGTGTGTGAGTGTGTGTGTGTGAGTGAGTGTTGTAATGTTTCTAAGGTGTTCTAGTGTTCTGTGGTCGCCCTGGTCCAGAGTGATGTTCTCAGAAGAAGGCGTCCTCCTGAACAAGTCCAGCGTTGTGTCTCACATTGAGCACATTTCTTCCTGGGCGACCTTTTTCCCCCCTTCTCTCCATTTCCCGTTTCCTGTTTCCTGTTAGCGTCCGTTCCCCGGAGCCGCCCGGAGCGCCGCGGCCCCGTGCGTTACATTTTCCTCGCCGCCCCGCCTTTGTAAACAAGCTCTTATTGTGGCTGCTGAAAGCGGCGCTTCATGGCGGCGCCGCGCCCCGACCTGCTCGCTGGACGCCGTCACACCGGAGGAGATCCTCACAGGCGCCGTTTGGTTTCCACCGCGGCCGTCCACATTCTGAGACGGCCTGACAAACCCTCCCGGTGTGTGTGTGTGTGTGTGTGTGTGTGTGTGTGTGTTCTGTCTCTTCCAGAAAGGACGGAATCAGAGTCTAAAACCTCGATTTCCAAATGAGAACCCGCGGACGTGTGAACGGCGCAGTGAGCTGGTGTGTTTGGATGAGAAGGTGAACGGCTGCACGTCCCTGCATGGGCTCCTGTGATTGGTCCACGCCGAACCTTCTCCAGCGCCGCCGCCGCCCCGAGTGCGGGAGACGTGTTGTAGATGGTGAATGAATCAACAACAGTGAAGCGGGGACCTTCTGGTTGGAGGACCTTGGCTTCACCGCTCCGGTACTTGACCTCCAGAAGGTGGAACATGTGGCGTCCCTCCGATGGCCTTCTAACGGATCCTGACCTCCAAAGAGAACCTCCACATCTCCATCTGTTCCGCCCCGTCTTCTCCTCGGCAGCTCCCACCTCCACCTTCTCCACCGTTCCAACCCGCTGGCACATGTTCCTCCACCTTCTTCATCTCCCTGTGGCCTCACCGTTCTCCTCAGGTTCCTCTCCTTCACACACACACACTGTCCCGCTGGCTGGAGTGTGTAGAAGCAGCTGAGGTGACGTCCGAAGATGCCCAACCGGCGCTGCTTTTGGTAAAATGCTCTGAACCTCTGGTGCTTCACGGACGGAGGTTTTGAGAAGGTCACCTTCCAAGCCGGGCCGAGGAGCCTCCGGAGGTGCTGTTTACCTCGGAGATGTTTGCACCTAGGGTGTCTCCGTCAGTGTGTGTGTGTGTGTGTGCGTGTGTGTGTTCACGATAGTGTGAGAGAACAAACAGCACTGTGGCGTGCACACCTGACGGGGGGGCAGGAGACCCTCCCTGGACCTACAGAAGAACAAACGTTGTCCTGGACAAACCTCATTTAGAAGCACACTTCACACCTCCTGCCCGGATCATGCCTGTGTGCACATCTGGTCAGCCCCACACAGAGCACACACACACACACACACACACACACACACTCTCTAATGAGCTTCAAGCTGCAATGTGCTGTGGTCCACCGTGTCTCCGTCCTTTCTAAGGTGAAGAACTTGTCTAGTCTCAATCAAGAGGACGTCAGATCTTTCCACAGTGAAGACCCTGAAGTGCGAGTGTGTGACCAAGGTCAAACCTAACGTGTCCTGCAGAGCTTCTGCTGGGTCGTGTGTCAGCGGCTGAACCTTCAGCTTCCTGGTCTCCATGGAAAGCAGCACAGCTTTGGAGGGTGAACACATGCTGCTATCTGGTGGTAGCTTCAGGTTCTGCATCTACACGTTGTTCCTCCTCACAGCTGGAGGGGAGCCTCCATGTTCTCCCTGTCAGTGAGGGCTTCCTCCGGGTTCCTCCGGGTTCCTCTCGCACACTGGAGGTTCATTGGAGACCCTACGTCGTCCAGACGTGTGAACGTCCTGTTCTTCTATGTGGTTGGACGTCTCTGAGGTGTGAGAGAGCGTGAGTGTCCTCCAGGGTGAAGACAGACAGAAGGTATCTGCTGACTTAAAGCCCTGAAGGTTATTGATCTTTTTTGCAGCTCTGGTGTTTTGTCTTGGCAGCCGTCCTTCAGACGGGCCTTCTTCTCCCCGCGGTCGGACCGGCACCGACGAGCCCTGAAGCCGGGACCTCCTCCCGGCTCTGGTGACCTCCGAGCCGAGGCCGTCTTCTCCAGGGCTCCGGGATGGAAGAGGATATTTGAGAGAAGATCCCACGGACGGCCTGTCATTTGTGTGTCTGCAGCATCAGGAGAAGCTCAGAAGGTCGCTCGGTCCGACACCCAGCCGCTTCCACAGCTGACGGGTCCGGAGCTCTTCACTCGCTGGTCCGTTCGCCGCTCACCCTGCGCCGGGGTCGGGGGCGGAGCCTGTCCCAGCTGTGATTGGAGGAGAGGCGGAGTCACCCCGACCTTACGGACGACGGTTAGTCATCCACGCCCCCCCGACCCTGCAACGCTTTTATGGATCACCAGGAGATGTTCTTCAGCCTGCAGCAGGTGGACAGCTGGAGCTCAGCTCCATATCTGGATCCACAGCAGGGAGACAACAAACAGACACACCGGGGGGGGGGAGTGAAGGAAGGAAGGAAGGAAGGAGGGAAGGAAGGATGGAAGGATGGGAGGAAGGAAGGAAGGATGGAAGGAAGGAAGGATGGAAGGAAGGAAGGATGGAAGGAAGGGAGGAAGGATGGAAGGAGGGAAGGAAGGGAGGAGGGAAGGAAGGAGGGATGGAAGGATGAGAGGAAGGAAGGGAGGAAGGAAGGATAGAAGGAAGGGAGGAAGGAAGGAAGGGAGGAAGGAAGGATGGAAGGAAGGGAGGAAGGAAGGATGGAAGGAGGGATGGAAGGAAGGAAGGAAGGATGGAAGGAAGGATGGAAGGAAGGAAGGAAGAAAGGAAGGAAGGAAGGATGGAAGGAAGGAAGGAAGGGAGGAAGGAAGGGAGGATGGAAGGGAGGAAGGATGGAAGGAAGGAAGGAAGGAAGGGAGGGAGGAGGGAAGGAAGGTGGGATGGAAGGATGGGAGGAAGGAAGGATGGAAGGAGGGATGGAAGGAAGGGAGGAAGGAAGGAAGGATGGAAGGAAGGAAGGAAGGGTGGTTGAGTGGGAATGGTTGCATGTCTCATACATGGACCTGTGATTGACAGGTCACCAAGGTCACTGACCAATGACAGCAGTGTGTGTGTGTGTGTGTGTGTGTGTGTGTGTGTGTGTGTGTGTGTATGTGTGTGTTTAAAGGTGGATTAACATGAGCTTCAGACCAAGTGTCCCTCCAGCTCCTGCTGTGTGTGAGGAGCTGCTGATGTCCAGAAGATCTGGACGGAGCGGCGCCGCCGGCGTCTCTGCGAGGAGGAACATCTGGTCTCCAGGCCGATGGAGGTTCCAGGGTCCCGTCGGCCCGAGGTGAGCAGATGCAGCTCCACAGACGTCCTAAGCAACGCTGACGGTGCAGGTCTGCAGGAGAAGCTGGGCGGGGGGGGCGGTCACGTGCTGAGAGTGACAACCACGGTTACCGTGGAAACAGATTATTCACACACCCTAGTGTGTAATCTGTTGGAGTTACACCTCTTGGTCCTCCAACCCTGGATCCAGGTCTGCTCGTCCCCTCTGGGTGGACCCGCGGCCTCCAAGGACCAGGGACCTTCTGGACCGGATCGGAGCCTCTGAACCCGAAGGCGTCTCCTCCTCCAACTCCTCCTTCCACGTCCACGCCCGATCGGTGAACGCGGTTCACGCCGCCTCCCGTGCGCGCCTTCCAATCCAATGGAAATCCTCGCGTCTCTGTCACGCCGGAGGAGCGACCCACGCCCACGGGGTGCGCCGGCGGCCTCTGACCGCCAGGGGGCGCCGAACGACCGCGACAAGGACCCGTCCAGCTCCTCGCGTCTTCTCGTCTCCTCTCCAGGAGCGTCCAGCATCTCCAGAGGAGGTTCTCCGGAGGTTCTCCAGAGGTTCTCCAGCAGGTCCTCCCCGCCAGGCCGAGGCCACCGGAGCTGTGAGAAGATCCAAACCTCAGAGAAGCGAAGCGTCATTCCAACATGTTTGCGTCTGCTGGTCGAACCAGCCGCCGCTCCTGGACCGGGTCTGCACCCTCACCTTATCAACCCTCTCGTGTTCCTCCATCCACCCTCTGTGGGGCCCCGCCGTGTTTCTGCAGGTCCCCCGTGATGGAGAACACGGAGTCCGTGGAACCCCCGCGGGCTCCGCGCCTCCCGGTTTCGGTACCGAACCCGATGTTCTCTCAGCATCTGACGTGATGTCGCGGACCTGAGAAGACCCGGTGGTCCTCAGGTGGTCCCGGCAGCACCTGGACCCTCCCGCCCCTTCGTGGACTCCTTTAGCGCCTTAATGCTTTTGTCTCCGCTGTTCCGGACGGGGTTTCACCCGGAGCGGGTCCGGGACGCTCCGAACCCGCGGGTCGGTCCGCAGAAGCTCCGGTGTAGATTCGGCAAATATTAAAGTCAGGCTGGCAGGGAGGACGGGCTGGGTCGGATCCGGGTCCTGGTCCTGGTCCTGGTCCCGGGGGGGGGGGGGGGGGTGCTCCTCAATGAAGTGTCTGCTGATGAGGCTGGTTATGATGTAATCCCTCTCTCTCTCTCCATCCCTCCATCCCTCCTCCTCCTCCTCCTCTTCCTCTCCAGTCTCCCCACCTCTCCTCCGTCTTTCCCTCCCATCCAAACCAACATGGCCGCTAAGTCGGATGGAGCCGCGGTGTCGGCGGAGGATGAGAACCCGCCCCGGAGCCAGCCGGATCCGGGCCCGGTCCCGGGGCCCCCCCGCGGCGGCGGCCGTCCGTACTCGGTGCTGGACTGCTGCTGGATCCTCTGCGCGCTGCTCGTCTTCTTCTCCGACGGCGCCACCGACCTGTGGCTGGCCGCGGACTACTACCTGCGGGGGGACTACTGGTGGTTCGGCCTCACGCTGGTCTTCGTGGTGGTCCCGTCGGCGGTGGTCCAGGTGCTCAGCTTCCGCTGGGTCGTCTACGACTACTCGGACCTGAGTGGCGGCGGCGGCGGCGGCGGAGGAGAAGGAGGAGGCGGCGGCGGCGGCGGCGGCGGAGGAAGCGAGCACACTTTGAACGCCAAGGACGGCAGCGGCGGCGGCGGCGGCGGCGGCGGCGGCGCGGAGCACGTCACCCCGGCGAGCGCGTCCTCCGCGCCGGCCGCCCCGGCGGGTCGCGCCGGCGGGCCGCGGAGCTGCTGCACCGCCTGCATGTGGCTCTTCCAGACCGCGCTGCACGTCCTGCAGCTCGGCCAAGTGTGGAGGTAGGACCGCCGGGGGGCGTGCGTGTGAACGCGTGCACGGGCTCCGTAGGGTTCATATGAGCGCGGTGCACGTGAACGCGTGCGTGTCAGACCCCCCCCCCCCACTTACATCTGTGACAGACGTTGGAACTGTGGCGTCCCATCCGGAAGGTGGGGTTCTGCAGGGTTCTGCTCCCTGACCCCCCTGATGGCCCTGGACACCCTGGGCTTTGCAACCAGCTTCTTCTCTGATGCTCACAGAAGTTGTTGAGATGTTTGCACCGCACGCTTCATTCATCCCCCGTTCTTTGGTTTTGGGCCGAACACTTTCCCCCAGGAGCTCCTCTGTGGAAGAACCTCCAGGAGGGTCTTCAGGGCAGCCTTGGGAGGAAGGCTGAGGTTTCTCTGGTGAAGAATACAGCGTGCGCATGTGTGTGTGTGTGTGTGTGTGTGTGTGTGTCTTTGTCGGTCTTCTGGCCAACTTCTGCAGCCTTAGATGAACACATGAAGACATGGCAGAAAATGTTTCACAGAACGTTTCACACTCTTTGTATCTAAAACCCCCTCAGGACCTCTGACCTTCACAACGCTCACCATCATCGTCTCTGTTCAAGGTAGTGCCTCCATCTGTGTGTGTATGTGTGTGTGTGTGTGTGTGTGTGTGTGTGTGTGTGTGTGTGTGTGCATGGGTGAAAGGGATGAAAGCTGGGATCTTTACTTCTTCATCTGAATTCAAGCCGTACGTCCTGTAGATGCTCCAAGAGTCAGTAGATCCTGGGTGGGAACCGTGGGCCGGAGGATCTCCTGATCAGAAGTCCTCTGGAGCCGGGCCGCGGGCCAGAGCTCGGAGCCGGGACCGGGATCCGTCCTGCTCCGGGAGAAGCTCGGCGAGGGGGTCGCGGTCCGGGATCCGGGCGGAGGAGAAGACCTCGGCTCTGCAGCTGATCTGTGGGGACGGTGGCGGGAAGGTCACGGCTCCTTAGCTGAGGTTTCTGAGAGCCCGTTGAGGAGAAGCACCGTAGACGAGACCGGTAGAGACGTGGCCACGCTGAGGCTTGAATAACGCCAGCCTGGTCGCTCCTCACTCGCATCCACGCCGACGGCGGTGGCTAACAGCCTCTGATCTGGTTAGCATCAGAGCTAACGCTCTGAGAGTCACGTCTCCCTCAGGAGATCCTCACGATCTGAGCAACACCTGTTTCTTTTTTCAAAAGTGGTGAGAAGGATCAGAGGGGATGGAACCCGACCTCCGAGCAGAGCTTGGAGATGGACCTCTAACTTTGCAGCCGCAGCCTGAGGTCGGCCTCGCCAATATCTGACTATTGATCAGCCGCTCCATCAGCAGGGGGTGGAAAGCTGCTAACAGCTGCCGTGTGTGTGTGTGTGTGTGTGTGTGTGTGTGTGTGTGTGTGTGTGTGTGTGTGTGTGTGTGTGTGTGCTTTGACCGCTCAGCAGCCTCCTCTCTTAAATCTCACTCTCCCGTTGGTTTTGTCTCCTGTTCATGGAGTCTGACATGTTTCCCCCCGAGTGCAGCTCAGTGTCTGGTTGCTCCTGCAGGTTCTTCCCTGCGGCCTCATGTCGGGAAGTTCGGTCGGGTCATTCTTTCTCTGTGGCGGCCGATCCGGACCGGCGCCGGGAGGGAGGCGGAGTTACCCCGGCCCGGTCACCCGTCAATCACAGGGTCGCACATGGAGACGCGACCGTTCGGCTACGGATGTCTTTGGCCGTGCAGAAGAATGCGTGAAGGAGCGTGAGCTCTGCACGGAGAGGCCGCCCGGCAGAAGGATTGGACCCGGGAAGCTGCCGCTCGCCGGCGCCGGCGCCGCCCCTCCCTCCGCAGAGACGGTGTCGTTTTGATTGGTGGGCTGGGCGTGTTTCCTTGCGGCCCCGGTGAAGTCATCTGGTATTTATGGAGTCGTAGCCGTCCGGCGTAATTATTCTTGTTTTAATTCTTCTCGGCGGCGGCGGCGTCCTCTCCCTCGAGGAGGGGCTGCACGAGAACCTCTGGGCCTCCAGCGGCCTCCTCCTCCTCCTCCTCCTTCATCTAGACTCAGGCCAACGTGGAGGAAGCCGGGGAGCGTTGGGTCAGCCGGACGGGAGCGTTAATATCCTCTGGACGTGGGTCTGCGCGGTCCAGATAAGATTTTAACCATTTGAGCCCCGAACGGCGTCTGCGTGGGGTCAGCGCCAAAGAGAGGAACCGTGGCGTCGGTGGACCAGAAGGTGTGGGTGTGAGGTTCTGCAAGGGGAGCTCAGGGTCGCTGGCGCTCACGGCCCAACTCCTCCAAAGAACGCCGTGGATTCCTGCATGGGTTCCTGCTCAGCGGGAGACCGGGCTCGCCGCGAGAGCTCGGGGCTGGACCTCCTGGGCTGGACCTCCTGGGCTGGACCTCCTGGGCTGGACCTCCAGAGGCTGGCGGACAGTCACGGTCACCCTCCTGGTGTGAGCCGGACGGCGAGGAGTGATCGGCGCGTGGCGGTTTGCGGTAGAAGGTCCACTTCCATTCAAGCCTGACGACCCATCCTGTGACAGTCGGCGTTCCAACCTGCTGCCACCTGTGGAGACCTGGGAGGTGATGGAACCTCCGCTGCTGCCGATGGGTCTGAGGAGATGCAGGATGGCGATGGGTCTTCCTGAATTCCAGGTGGTCCATATCTGCACGGCATGGGCTCTCCAGGGCGCCATGGATACGAGAGTGCGTTCTTGTATTTCTCATTGTTGTTGTCTCCGAGTAGATCCTTTTCTGGTTGTTATTGTCTCCCAGAAGATTCTCCGTCCACCTCCGGACGCTTCAGGCGTTCCTCCTCCTCTGGGGTTTGCTGACATCGGATTTGTTCCTCTTCAGAAGCCGTGGCACGGTTCTTCCTGATGGCCGTTTGGCAGACGGTGGAAGTGTTTGTAGATGAGCCCTGGTTCAGCGTTGTCACTCCATCCGTCCACACACACACACACACACACACACACCGTGAGCAACCCCTCCTGCATCTCCATGCTTCTCTATGCACATTTTTTGTGTACTTTGTAGACTCATGATGCATGCAGGCTCCAAGGTTTTCATCATGCTGCGCGCACACATACACACACATACACACACACACATACACACACACTCACAAACCTCCTTTTGTTCATTCCAAGTTTGACGGCTCCTTCCTTTCATTCCCGTCTGTGTGAGAAACCAGTTTCTGTTGCTGAGGATGACGAGGAGGTGAGGAATTAATGAACTCCCCGGTGTGTTATCTGAGCGGCTTCTATCTTCTCACCCGACCTCCGATCTCCTCGCACCGCCGTCCATTCAGTGCACGTGTGACAGCCTGTCACTCCAGAGGAGTGATGGAGGGAAGAACCTGCTGACAGGCGTCCTGATCTGACGCTTTCAATGCTTCTGCTTCACAACCCGGCGTGGAAACCTCTGTCCTGCTAATTTTCTGATCCTCATGATCGCGCTGTCTCCTCCCAGACGTCACCGCTCTGTCAGCACGGCGGTTTGGAGTGTGTGTGTGTGTGTGTGTGTGTGTGTGTGTCTGTGTGTGTGTGTGTGTGTGTGTGTGTTTTCACACAAGCCCTCACATTGTTCGTCTTGCGGCCGCAAAAAGGCATTCAAAGGAATATATCCTGCTCATCCTGCGATGGAGATTCATGGACAGATGGTTGGCAGTTTGAGGGCAATGCAATTGGTGCGTGTGTGTGTGTGTGTGTGTGTGTGTGTGTGCGAACCAGATCAATCAGTCGTGAAGAGGTAATTGAATTGGTTCCAAATGGTCACTTGGCTCAGCTTATCTGACCGTTGTGCTGCAGCTAATAATAAGCCAGAGTGGCTAACTGGCAGCGCCACTGCGGCTCAATACACCGATCATTCAGATCTGTGTGTGTGTGTGTGTGTGTGTGTGTGTGTGTGTGTGTGTGTGTGTGTGTGTGTGTGTGTGTGTGTGTGTGTGTGTGTGTGTGTGTGTCTGTCCATTCACAAATGAAGTGATTCTCTGTGATTATTGCTCTTACATTAGAGTTTAATCCAGGGTCTGTCACTCAGCCTAGGATGGTGAGGGATTGACGGCCGTTGGTGAGTTTGACCTTTGACCCCAACGATCAGCAGGGAGAGATGCTGGTCCAGACCTTTCTCTGGTGCTTCACCAAACTGCTGAAGATTCACACTTATGAGGGTAGATGAAGCCCATATCAGGGGCGAGAAGCTGATGGATCACCGAGGAAGTGACCATCTTTTGGTCTTCTTCCTGCTCTTCTTCTCGTTCATGTCGATGCTCCTCCACCTTCTGCCGCAGCTCTGGATTCCTCCAGTCAGGAGGGCCTGAGCTGAAGAACCCGCCGCTGAGAAGGAGTTGCTTCTCCATTGAAGATGTGATCCTCTTGTGTCCCACCAGAGCTCCTGAGATCTTCTCTGTCTGCGAAGCCTCAATGATCTCCTACCCAGGTTCTCCCTGCGCTCTCCTGTGCGACTTCTCTCCAGGTTCTCCGTCCTCCTCCTACAGCGGTGGAAGACCGGCTTGTGTATCGGTGTGACTGTAGGAAGCTGTAGGAAGTGTCTGTGATTGACAGGTGATGTAGCCCCGCCCCCTGGCCAGCCAAAGCCGGGATTGGTCCAGGAAGCCGGAGCTAGACCGACACGGGAAACGGCGGCTTCGGCGTCTGATCCCGGCGGCTCCGGCGGTCGTCGAGCGTCTGCCGTCCGATCGGCTCCCGCTGATGACGGAGTCGGCGGGAAACCCACGGCAGTTATTGATCCCGGGGGGCCGAGATGATCGGCGGCGACGGACGCACGGCTCTGATTGCCACGCCGGCCGTCAGGACTCGCTGAATCATTCAACACAGCTCTTGGGGGAGCTGTCAATCACACCGGCCCCGTGTGTGTGTGTGTGTGTGTGTGTGTGTGTGTGTGTGTGTTGTGTGTGAGGTGTCCATGGAGGTGTCGGTGCTTCCTGCCGATGTTAAATAACGCTCGCCTCATTCTGACAAACACTCTCACATCCTTTAACATCTTCTTAGGATCTCCATGTTTCAGGCAGTCTCCACTTCGTGCCATTCATTCATTGGCTGGGTTTTTGGGGGGGCGGAGCCTGTCCCTGCTGTGACGGGTGGAGGGGCGGAGCTCCCCCGGACCAATAGCAGGCCCCCATGCCGCTCACTGTTATGGAGGGCGGAGAACCTGCAGAGATCCCAGGCAGGAATCGTGAGAAGATGTTAGAAGATGTGAGCTCGGCACTGAAAGATCTACAGATCTTCTCGCCGTGGAGCAGGTGTTCACCTCGGCCCGCCGTGGAGCCCCTCCAAGGGAAGATCAGCGCTCCACGGGATCATCTGGGTCGGGTGCTGGAGGTCCACCCGCTGACGGAGGCGGAGCGCTGCAGATTTATGGGCGTCCTCTCGGCCAAATGAGCCTTTCTTTGAATTTACGAGGTTCTGAGCCTCCGCCGCTCCTCTGCGGACCTCTGCGGTCTGCCAGCGCTGAGCTCTGCTGCATCTCCACCGGGAAGGTCCAGGACCACGCTCACCCACCCCGACGGGATCGGTTCATCTGAGGCAAAGCTGCTAGGGAAGAAGATGTCTCCCGAAAAGACCTGGAGATCAGGAATGGATGACCTCAGAATGAAAATAAGTTAGAAGACGTGGGGACAGTGGAGCAGAGGTCAGCTCCTCCTCGCAGCCAGAAGGTCCCTGGTTGGATTCCCTCAGGATGTCCTCCTGTGTGGAGCCTCCATGTTCTCCACGTGCCCACATGGGGTTCCTCAGGGTTCTCCGGGTTCCTCCCGCAGTCCAAACACGTGCAGGAGGTTCGGTGCGGATGAGAGGGTGAAGGTTGAAGGTCTCCACATGTGACCCCCTGATGGACAGGCCACCCGTCCACGTTCTGCCGCTGGACTCAGCGAGGACGGGCTGAAGGCAGATGGAGGTCACCTCAGAGAGAGCAGATGGAGACCCAGAGCTCCTTCTGTCCTCCTCCAGGGGAGCTCCTCTAACCTCTCTCTTCTGGAGGGCTTCCTCTTCCCAGGACCGTGGGGAGGCACGCTGCTGCCGGGAGGCCAGCAGGACCACGAAACTTCTGCAGAAGGTTTAGACCTGCAGTTATTGTTCATGGAGATGGATGGATGGAAGGATGGATGCAGTAATAATGTGGGACATCACATGAGCTGCACTGAGTTTCTTTGTCTCCACTGATGCATGTTATTAGTGTGTTGCCTGCAGGTGAAACACACACACACACACACACACACACACACACACACACACACACACACTTCCTCTCTGGTTCATGCAGACCTCTCCCAGGCCGAGGTCCTGAGGTGTGTGAGCGCTGTGCTCGGAGCCTGGGAACCCATCCACTCTCATCTGTCTCTGCAAGTCTGAGTGTGTGTGTGTGTGTGTGTGTGTGTGTGTGTGTGTGTGTGTGTGTGTGTGTGTGTGTGTGTGTGTGTGTGTGTGCATTCCAGTGAGAAATAGTGGAGGTGGCTCTTGGTCTTCAAGCGTCTCTTTCCCTGAAGCCTTCCTCGATTCCCCTCCTTGACTCCACGGAGGCCTTCCCTGTCTTATTATGGGATGGATCTCAGCCTGTCTCGTGGCCTCAGGTTGCCGCGGTGACAGAGCTCCTCCTCAACCAATCACAAAGATGTTAGCCCCGCCTCCTCCTCCTGCGTGGTCTAGATGTTTGAGAGTGTGAATGGTTGGATGGAGGAGGAGCTTCCTGAGGAGAAGGAGTCTCCTTCTCAGACCCAAACCCCTCCCAGAGGTTGTCCTCCATCTGGATGGAGAAGGTACACCTTCGCCGTCCCTCTGCTGCGTTTCCATGCCGACGCCACCTAAAGCGAATAGGAAGTAGTGTCGGTGACCTTCGACCCTGTGAACCCGGCGCCGCTGTGTTTGCACGGGTGATTGATGGCGCTGTGTGTTCGTGTGTGTGTGTGTGTTCATGTGTCTACCTGTGTTTGTGTGTTGGTGTGTTTGTGTGTCTGTCTTCTGCTGGTGTGCAGTCAGGAGGCCGTGTCTCCATCATGGAGGAGAACCTCCATCCACACCTCCACTCAAAGCTCTCCACACCTGCATGGAAAAGACATTATTATGATTCCTCTCCCTCTCGGACCGTCTCGTCACACACACTCTGCTCTCCTCACCCTCACACTCCTCCACCGGGACACTGACGCTCTCCGACCTTCTCCTCCTGCCTGGACCTGCTGGTACTTTGAGGCTGCAGGAGGAAGGTGGAGAACCTGGACGGCCCAGGCAGGAGAACCACGGAGAACCACCGAGAACCAGCAGGAAAAAAACACTAGAACTTGTTTGCTTTGAAATTGAAGACGGGCAGATGAATGCCAATCATTTCTTACACACACACACACACACACACACACACACACACACACACACGCGCGCACACACACGCACACAGTGGACTTTCTGACAGGTGAACTGCAGCTTCTCATCTGACATTTCCCTGTGTCTTCTTTCACCTCCATCATCCCTCCATCCTGACTGTTACCTGGTGAAACCACAGAATGCTAAAGTGTGTGTGTGTGTGTGTGTGTGTGTGTGTGTGTGTGTGTGTGTGTGTGTGTGTGTGTGTGTGTGTGTTTCCATTCCAGTGCTGGTTCCTGCAGTATTTCTTTTGTCATTTTGTGCTTTTTCATTTTCCCCAAACCATCGTTCCTTCATTCATCCTGCATGTGTTGGACTGTGGGAGGAACCCGGAGAACCCGGAGAACCTGGAGAACCTGGAGAACCCCACATGGAGACTCCACACAGGAACCTTCTCCGTGTGTCTGTGGGTGTTTGGATCTCCCTGGAGAGGAAGGGCTCCTTCTGAAGGCCTCAAAGGCTGAGGGTAGAGAAGATCTTCTCCTGTCCTCCTGCTTGGAGCTGATGTTCCTCTGCTTTGCTGGAAGAAGGTGAACTTTGGAGAGAAGACGAGGCTGGAAGCACAGAAGCAGGCAGAAGGTGTTTGAGGTTTTAAGAATAGAGACTCCGTCTGTGGCGTCTGGTGAAAAGCCAGACGCCACTTCTGAATAGAAGTCCTGCGGCCCGCCTTCTTGAAGGCCTGCCTTCTTGAAGGCCTGCTGGTTCCTCAGGGTTCCTCCAGTCAAAGTCCCTGCAGAAGAATCCCCTCAGCTTTGATCTTCTGAGGAAGGAAACCCGTTCCCGCGGTCCCGTTGGGGTTGGTCCGCCTGGTCTGGAGGAGGATCTCACCGCGGTTGGAGGCGGAGCTCCGATGGGAGGCCGGCGGTGGACCTCGGCGGTGGACCTCGGCGGTGGACCTCGGCCGCGGCGTCTACGTGATGATCGGTGGATTCAAACCCGCTACATCATGCCGATGGATTCATCTGGATGAAGGAGCAGGCTTTGATAACGGCTATAGAAACATGATTTGCTCCTCATGCTTTCCCTGGAATCTCCTCCTGGTCCTGAGGAGAGCCTGCAGACGTGGCGTCTCCTCCTGCAGACTCAATATTTCATGTCTCCTCCTTTTTTAAAACCTCCTTCCTGTTTTCTATGTCGTCCACGCATCTCCTTGTGTTTTATTTATCAATCCCTTCCTCGGACCTCCTCCTCCTTCTCTGCGGGTGAGCAGGACCTCCTCCATCCAGACATCACCGACGTGATCAGAACAAATGACCTTCTTCATCTTTAATGACCGAGGAGGAGCAGATTCAGTCGGATGGCTCAGATCTTTATTTCTATTAGTTTCAGTCAGTTCTCCACGTTCTCCAGTCTGGGTTCTCCATGTTTTCCACCCTGAGTTCTCCATGTTCTCCAGCCTGGGTTCTCCATGTTCTCCAGCCTGGGTTTTCCATGTTCTCCAGCCTGGGTTCTCCATGTTCGCCTGCCTTGTTGCTCCATGTTCTCCAGCCTGGGTTCTCCATGTTCTCCAGCCTGGGATCTCCTCAGGCCCCCCATGTTCCTCCGGTGGTCCAGAGCCAGTCAGCAGCTCCACCGAAGCGTCTGATTGGTCCGTAGGTGTGGATGAGAGGATGAATGACAGCTGAGCGTTTGATTGACAGCTGAGCTGCCCGGGTCTGACCCCGCCCCCCGCCCAGGGACGGCCGTGATTGGCCGCCCGTGGCGCCGTCCTTCGAGCGGGTCGGCCGTACGGATGAAGGCGGCCGGTTCGGACTCGGCCTCCAGATCCAGCAGAAGGGCCCGACGTCAGAAGATCCGGTTCTCCCTCCCGATCGGAGACGAGTCCGGAACGGCGGGAAGCGGGAACAGGAAATTGACTTTGGTGCGAAGCGGCGAGGAGCCGAGCCGGCGGCGCCCGCGGGAATTAAGATATGAGGCGAGGAAGAGGAGCAGAGAGACGCCGGGAACGGCGAATAATTAAGATGAGTCGTTTCAGATTAAAAGACGGAGGCGACGGCGGCGGCGCCGGACGAAGCGGAGAGAGGCGGAGCTATGGAAGCGGCCGCGGCCGGGACCCCGCGGGGTCACGGGGTCGTGGTGGCGAGCGGCGCTGAAGAACGGGCGGAAAAGGAAATCCAAATGACGTGATGATCATCTCGTCGCTTCTAGACTGTTGTTTTGAAGGCGGGAGGAGCGAACGGGAAAACGCAAGGAAGACTCGTGGCTGCAGAGCGCCGGCGCCACTTCCTGTCCGACCACGACCCGCACGGGCGCCGCCAGGCTCGACCACGGCTCCTCCAGAGTCCACCTGGGGGAGCAGGTCCATTGGTCCTTCAAACACCACCAGTTAATGTCCACTGAGCTGCAGCTCTGTGTGGTTGACAGGTCAGAAACACACACACACACACTCACACACACACACACACACACACACACACTCACGTGCGAAGGGTTGGTTGCCGTCGGTGACATTACAAAGGTCCCGGTGGAGATGTGCCGTGCCTCAGCCCAGGGCGGTCTGCTGTTTAAGCACTTTCACAGCTGCTGCACACACACACACACACACACACACACACACACACCTCCCTCTCTCGTCCCCTCGGCCTCTTCATCCTCCGATCTTCTCACCTCCACCTGATGCCATCTGGTTCCTCCTCTCCACGCCCTCACCAGCCCCCGTCACTCTCCACCTCTGCTTCCAAACAGAGACGTTCTTTCTGAACCCTGGAAGGTTCCAGAAGGTCAGGAGGAAGATCTGGAGCAGGAAACCTCCTCGGGTTGCTCATCGCCAGGCAGACGTTTTTCTCGTCGGAGCTGAAAAATGGCGACTGTCAGTCAACAGATTGTTCCTGTTCGGGTGATCAATGTCCCGCCTCCTCGCCGCCGCCGCCGTGCAGCACCTGCAAGCGTAAACAAGAAGCGCGGGATGGTGGCGCCGCTCAGGGAGATGTCTGGACCAAAACTCACAACACAGCAGAAGCTTTGCTGCAACACACACACACACACACACACACACACACAGGAACGTCACGCATGAATTCCATGAAAGTCAAAGCTGGAACCCAGAAGCTGCCAGGAAGCATCTGATTGGACGCCGATGAGGCGCTGAAAAGACCCAGGAACCAACCGGTGGAGGGAAAGCAGGAAACGGCTATTTGATTAGAATGGTAACATCAAACACACACACACACACACACACACACACACACCACTGAGCTGTATTTGAGATCCTCCCACCCTGAAGGCTCCTCGGAGCTCCTCAGATCCTGATGAAGAGGAGCAGCAGCTCCTGCCGGGCGGCTCAGGAAACCCTTTTGATTGTGATCTGACGCTCCGGTCGGTCTGCACACACACCGTGCACGTTAACACACTCACCCGTCAGGAGGCCCTGGGTGTGTGTGTATGTGTGTGTGTGTGTGTGTGTGTGTGCAAATGTATTTGCATTACAGATATCTAATATTATCTTTTATACACATGCATTCTTTAGTGTGTGTGTGTGTGTGTGTGTGTGTGTGCTAATTTGGAGTTAATCTGCAGTATGAGTGTGTGTATGCATATCCTAAATATATAAATGCCTCTCGCCATGAGTGTGTCTTGATGTTGGCATGCGTTGCCGTGCGGCGGCGGGCAGGAAGTGTGTCTGCAGAAGGCTGGAAGCTCTGGCAGGGAGGAGAACATCTCATGGAGAAACACAAACAGGAGAGACATGGAGAGGAGAAACTGGAGCAGGAAGATGAACTGTGAAAAGACCACGCTGTGTGTGTGTGTGTGGATGTGTGTGTGTGTGTGTGTGTGTGCGTGCGTGCGTGCGCACGAGCACACGCCTCGGTGTGTTTGAAAGATGAAGTGGAGTAGACTGGAGAACAGAGAAGACACAACTGAATGAAAGATACAGTGGATGGAGTGATGACGTGTGTGTGTGTGTGTGTGTGTGTGTGTGTGTGTGTGTGTGTGTGTGTGTCAGTGCTGACAGTAGAGTATTGCTCGCCAGGAGTCACATTCTTTTTGAAAATGTCACTGTTTGACCCCTGAGCTCACACACACACACACACACACACACACACACACACACACACACACACACACACACACTTCACAGTGTGAGCAGATGCTGTGTGAAGCAGGAAAGTGTTCTTGAAGGAGGAGCTCGCTGTGGTTGTGTTGGTTGCAGCAGATCTTCCTTCTCTGAACCACGTGAGCTCCTCCTCATCTGGAGAAGATCTTCTTTGGTGACGATTCAGTGGAAGCATCTCCGTCCTTCTGGACGGGAGCCTCTGGGTTCGGCCTGAAGAGTCCTCCAGAAGGTCTTCGAGGCTTCTCATCTGGCTTGGAGGACGGTGGTGGTGAGATTCCCCTCAGGAGAGAGGAGGACGGAGAGGATGGGGAAGGACACTGTGTAAGATGTGCTGGAGGTAAAGCCTCGCTGAGATGGTGTGGACATGGACAGAGGAGGGATGGAGAAGATCTGGGTAGGAGGTCTAGAGGAGGAGCAAAGAGGAGGTTCATGGATGGAGAGACGAGGAGAGGAACGTTGACGGTGTGGAGGAGAAGGTTGGTTGGACGGAGGCGGGTGGATCTGGAGTTAGATGGAAGGAGGCTCCTGAGAAGGTGATGTGGAAGCCGTTCATTCAAACAGGCTGAGCTGGTGTCTGTCTTCATGTCTTGGTGTCTTTGTGTCTTCATGTCTTGGTGTCTGTCCGGGCCTCGAGCCTCGGCGTGGTGGACCGGCTTGAAGAAGCGCCTCGGGCCGCACGCGGACTCTGGATGTAGATCTTGGACGAAGTGCGTCGCAGATATCGGTGTCTTCATGGATGGATGGATGAATGAGACGTAAAGGAAGTGTTCTCCAGGGCCGCCGCACGAAGCCTGCTTCGCTCCGAGACGCCGTCCGTGAAGTTTCTCCTCTCGGTTTCACGGCGGGCTGGAAAACGGCCTTTGGTTTGAGGAGGTCCTTCAACGTTCCTCCAACATCTCGCGGCCTTTTCACAAAGCACTCGCTTTTCTTCTGACGGAATGAAGTGTTGGGACGTCGCTCGGCAAACACCAACGCAGCCGTCACTCTGTCAGCCACCACAAAGAACTACAACCCACCTCACCCGCTCGGAGATACACACACACACACACACACACACACACACACACACACACACACACACACACACACACACACACACACACTCCAGAGAGTTGAGTCATAGAATGGGAGGAGTGACAGTCAGAAAGATGGATGGATGAAACAATCAAAATCAATGGGCTGTGTGTGTGTGTGTGTGTGTGTGTGTGTGTGTGTGTGTGTGTGTGTGTGTGTGTGTGTGTGTGTGTGTGTGTGTGTGTGTGCGCGCGTGGCTAAAGTGCACAAACTTGAAATAGTCCAGGTGTTTTAGCTCTTAATATTTTCTTTTTAGTTACAACTGTCAGTGCACGTGCAAACACCAACAAGCGCACACACACACACACACACACAAACACACACACACACACACAATCCATCAAGTCTATCCACTTCTTGAATTGTCAGGATTATAAGACCAAACATAAATAAATGTAAGACATGAAGTTGGACCAGCATCGTCAGGTGTGAGGGGGCGGGGCTTGTGATGTTAAAGTGGGCGGGGCTTGTGATGCTGAAGTGGGCGGGGCTTGTGTCTCACATTCGTTCCTTGGTTTCTTCCGCCGCTCATGGCTTCAAAATGTACGTTTTGCAGTTGCCATGGCAACCGCGGTGTCTATTCTCCTCCCACCGCCTCATTCCCGTTTCCAGCTGGCTCCGTGATCGCCTCCTCTGATTGGTTGTTCCACCGTGCGCTCCCTCCTCCGGTTGGCTGTTCCGTCTTATCTTCTCTCACTCCGATCGGCCGTTGGCTGCCGTCGGTGTCACTCCGTTCCGATTGGTCGACACGGAGGTCGCAGACCCTCTGCGGCCAATCGGGATGTTCTTTCAAAATAGTGGATTCTGGAGGCAGGAAGAGGAAGAAGCAGAGGAGGAAGTGTGGTCCTCCTCCTCCTGTCCCCTGACAGATGGTCCAGGCTGGAGATGGAGACCCTCAGAAGGTGTTGGCAAGGAGAACCGTCCAGAACCACAGCAGAACCTGGACCGACTTTGTGACGCCTTTAAACCCGGTGCAGATGTTTCACCTCCACGTCCGTCACCCGACCCGTGGACGCTCTGCCTCCTCGTCCCGCGGACCTTAGAGGGTCTGGAGGACCTTCTCGTGTCCTCAGGTCCAGGAATCATCTGAGCTTCTTCTCCTTCCCCCTGAAACAGCCTCTTCTCTCCTTTTGAAAATCTAAAATGGGTTTTCTAACGACTTCCAGCATCCTCATGATTGCTTTATTCACACACACACACACACACACACACACACACACACACACACACACACACACACACACACACACACACACACTCCTCCCCCCCGACACACTGGAGTGTGTTCTGCCTGCATTCATGGTGTGTGTCGGCTCATTAGCAGCATTCAGTCTTATTATTGGAGCGGCAGCTGCCACACTGATAAGAAGCACCACGCCACTGCGTGCGTGTGTGTGTGTGTGGGGGTGTGTATGTGTGTGTGTGTGCATGTATGCGTGTGTGTGCGTGCGTGCGTGTGTGTGTGAGTGTTGGACGTTGAAGACCAGGAGGAGGTGGAGTGTGTGTAAAGGAGCGGGAAGAGAAAACGCTTAAAGAGTTCACCACGGCCGCTGCTTGGGTTTCTCCACGGTTCCTCCGCCACCTTCTTTCTCCTCCATTCCATCTCCCAAATTAGAAACCCTCCTCTTCCTCTTCCTCCTCTTCCTCTTCATCCTCTTCCTCTTCCTCCTCTTCCTCTTCATCCTCCTCTGGAAGTCGGGCGAGGAGACGTCGTTTAAACCTCCAGCTGAGATTTGGCCAGATTTCCTCAGACGGGCCGCCGTTACCCGGGAAACTCTGCGGCGAACCACCCGGCAGAGGGCAAAACGGTGGGAAGATATTTGGGAAAACATGACAAAGTTCCTGGAACAATCTGAGCAGATGGTGTAGTGAGGAGGGTTCCAGGGGTTCCAGGGGTTCCAGGGGTCCAACAGAAGGACGAAGATCACTCCTCTGGTTGGATCTCTGAGCTCCTCCATGTCTGTCGACGTGCTGCTGAGCGAGACGCTGAACCCTCACCGATCTCGGGAAGGTCAGACGGCTGATGTTCTGCATGAAGAGCCGGATGTTGGACGTCTGCTTCTTCTTCTGACCTTCTGGGGTGAATGTGAGGTGGCTGGTGGAGACGACCATCTGTCCAGGCAGAAGGTTGGAGGTTCAACTCCAGGGTCTGGTTAGCACCTGGCATGACAGCTCCGCCTCCATCAATTTGTGTGTGTGTGTGTGTGTGTGTGTGTGTGTGTGTGTGTGTGTGTGTGTGTGTGTGTGTGTGTGCAAGCACTGAAAGGGTTCCATAAGTGGAGACCGTTTGATAGTCAAGATGTTCAGGGACGGATTTCTTCTAAAATGGCATCATGGGTTTCAGGGTTCCCTTCTGGAGGTCTGTGAGGCCTCCTGGTCTGTGAAGGTTCAGCAGGTCCTCCTGGGCCTCCACCAGACACTTTCTCGTTTCCCCGAAACAAAGAATCTTCAGTGTTCTGGAAAAAAGGCACCGCGAGTGTGAAAGCTGCGCTCCAAGTTTGGCTGGTGATGATCCTTGTTGGCTGGGAAGATCTGCAGCCACCTCAGATGGCCTGAGGACGGCTCTCCGTACACACACACATATATGTGTGTGTGTGTGTGTGTGTGTGTGTGTGTGTGTGTGTGTGTGTGTGTGTGTGTGTGTGTGTGTGTGTGCGTGCGCACAAACATGTAGATCCTGCACACGTGCACAGGACAATCACCAGCAGCTTTGCGCTCGCCGCAGCCCGTCCGAGTCACGGAGGAAGGTGTGTGTGTTGGTGTGTGTGTGGTGGTGGTGTGTGTGTGTTGGTGTGTGTGTGGTGGTGTGTTCGGGTCCCCGCAGGCCGGGCGCTGCAGGTTGAGCGCCGCGGCCCATTTGAGGTGAATATAAATGAGAGATGTGGGTCGGTCGCCATAGCGACCAGGCGGAATAAAGTGACATTTTGGCGTCGCTCGGAGCCAGAACGAGACGGAGCGACGACGCCGGCGAAGACGGCCGACCGTTTTCAAGCGGCGCCATCAGAGCGTCTTCGCCGTCTTCGGCGTCTTCGGCGCTGCGAGCCGCGTGATGCACAACATCAACCCCAAACATCTGACGCCTCACCAGACTTAACAGCAGATTTTAGATCCTCACGGGAAACGCCGGGATTCTGAGGCCGTGGCGTCTTTAAGGTGGCGAGGACCTGCTCTGCTCCCGTTCCCTTCGCCGCCTCCGGACCCGGCTTTCCACTCCCTTCCCGGTCGTTGGCTGGTTTGCCGGCTCTTCAACACCTTCTGCTTATTTCTTACGAGTTCACGGACGTTTCTGGCGACGCCGCGTTGTTTCCTGCATTTAAGAAAATCGCCGCTGATTTTGAATGAGCTTCTCTGCCACGTTCAGATGCACCGCAAGTTATTCCCGTTCCGCTCCCATGGCTTTCTTAAATGTTTTGTTTAGTTGTTTATTCGAAGCGGTTTAGGTTTTCGGCGGTTCCACCTGAGGTTCCTCCTCTCTGCCGGGGTCACCCAGGGCTCTCCGGCTCCTCGCCGGGGCTCCTTACGTTCCTCATCTACTCTGATGCAGATCCATAAACACATCGACCTTCTTGGCTCCGCGGACGACGGCGGCTCCAGATCCGCCCCGGACCCCGTTCTTCGCTTCCGCCTCCCGGCCGTCGGGCTTCTCCTCCGACGCTCTGAAACTTCACGCCCACAAAAACCGAAGTTCTTCCTCCACCAGAGTTTCCCCCTCGACACGGAGAAGTCCTCCACCCTTCCTCCGCTCGGGTTGAGAGTCTGGGCCTTCCTTCTTCTGCCGCCTGTTTGTTTTTAGCTTTTATTTTGACATTTTCAAGGGTCTGACTGTAAGCTCATCCCTCCGCCGGTCGCAGCGATCCTCCGCGGTGTGTTTCCAGGCGCCGGCAGAATGTGCCGGGGAAAATATAAATACATAAATAAAACAGGCCGAACCAAACGGGAGGCGAGGCGGCGGCTGTGGGCGTGAAAGACTGTTTGCGTTGCCACTGATCTCGCGACGCGGCAGATAACGGAGAGAATTTCCCTCCAGTGCCTCCTTTTTCCTTCCTCTCATCTCTGTGTGTTTATGGAGAACGTTCACCGAGCCTCAGGACGACTTCTCCTTTTTTTTTCCTCCCTTTCTTCTTTTCCTCCCGACATGAAACAGCGCGAGCTCACATGGACCCGACACCTCGGGAGGATTAGCACTAATTGCGAGCTCTCCGGAGGCAGCGCTGCGTTCGAGGCAGCGAGCGTGTGGGAGAAAAGGCTTCTCAGACAGCAGAAATACCACCACCGCCAGAAAAAGATTTTCAGTGTGACTTTTTTTTTTTAAACTGGATTCTGGAGCGAGCGGAAGCTCATCTCTGATTTGCTGCCAAAATCAGAGAAACGAGGATTATTTATTTAGATGTATATTTACTTATTTACTTACTTACTTGCTTACATTTGTGTTGGCCCTGTGATTGGTCCAGAGTGATCGGCGCTTCCCGGCCAATGGCGGCTTAGAAAGCCTTGCACCCCATCCAACTGCAGGACAGCAATGTAGAGAATGAATGAATGAATGAATGAATGAATGTGTGGATGTAGGGATCAGCCAATCAAAAGCCTTCCTTCTCCAACTAGAGCTGACCGGGGTTCTTCTCCACGGCGTTCCTGCTCCTTCCTCCTGTATCAGCCCATTGCTGGTCAGGAGCTCCACGTTCTCAGGTTCTCATCAACCGTTGGTTTGGTTTTCAGCCGTTGCTTGAAGCCCCTCCTTCCCTCCTTCCTGCCGCCATGGTTTCTCTTTGTGAGGTTCTCACTAAACGCTGATCTGCGAGAAGAAACCAGCCGCACAGACGAGTCTGAACAACGTTCTTCCATGAAAACCCAACACCGTCGAACAGATGACGTGACCGAAGACCCAGGGTTTCTTTGTCCAAAGATCCAAACCCGTCAGAAGGATCGTTCCTGTGGATTTTTAATTATCATATATCCTCGTTATTTCCTCCAGTTTGCGCCGCTTGCATTTCTATCAGTTCACATGTTGACCTGAAGGGGGCGCTGCTCTCGCTGCTTCACCACAGACCATGAAGAATTCATGGAGAACTTCACAAGAGCACCCCCCCCCCCCAAAGCCCCACGTTGGTTCAGTCTGCATTTATTGGCCCAAAGGGCGCCTGCATCAGGCAGGGGATGGAGTGTGTACACACACACACACACACACACACACACACACACACACACACCCATCCCTGTCGCTCCTGCTCTCCTCTGAATTTCCACCATCATTCAAAGACACAGCTTAAAATAACACTTTCCCTCTCATTTGCTCACAGACTGTCTCACAGCACATGCGCTCATGCACACACACACACACACACACACATACGTGCACGCACACAAGCTGACACACAGCGCAGTTGAGTGGCTATGTGGGACAGCAGCTTGGGGATAGACAACTGATTCACTTTGAGTGGCACATGGATATTAATAGCAATTGTGTGTGTGTGTGTGTGTGTGTGTGTGTGTGTGTGTGTGTGTGTGTGTGTGTGCGTGTGTGTGCGTGCGTGCGTGTGATTGCACGTGTGTGTGTGTGTGTGTGTGTGTGTGTGTGTGTGTATGTGTGTGTATGTGTGTGTGTGCAGGTGATTTGGGCTGATTTCATATTGGATATATGTCTTGTACCTTTAAATGTTGTCTATCATGGATAAATGTAATTAAACAGAAGACAGTGTGTGTGTGTGTGTGTGTGTGTGTGTGTGTGTGTGTGTGTGTGTGTGTGTGTGTGTGTGAGAGCCTGTGATCGGCAGTAAAAAAGCCTGTGTTTGTTTCCATGCTGCCTCATGTCTGCGTAACCATGGTAGCGATGCATTGGGGAAAGCTATATTATTGGACAGTGAGTCCCAGACACACACACACACACACACACACACACACACACAGACAAACTGATTGTTCTTCACTCAGATGGTTCCACCTGCTGGCAAACATCATTATAAAGTAAGAACTTCTGGACTTGAACCTTCAATCTTTGATTCCATGAGTGGTTTGAAGGAACCTCCCGGGGATTTAAAGGGCAGCCATCTTGGAACCTTCCAGACGGGGTTGCCACGGCAACATGCTCAGCATGACATCCGTTCCTTAGTGATGCGCGCCGTTGTCGGCGCGTTTTGGTGCCGTGGGCTCTCTTGTGGGACCCGTTTCCATGGCAATCACACAGCGCTTCTTTCAAAAAGCTCCATGAGCACGCCGGACCAGAGGGGCTGCAGTAGAACCTCCGGGCCAGCAGGGGGCAGTGGAGCTCTGGGAGGACCCGCGGTGTTGGGACACTTCCTGTCTGGGCGCCATGGCAACACGGAGCAGGAGGAATTACTGCTGCTCCCGACCGGGAGGGGCCCTGCCAACAGAAGGTGGACTGGAAATCACTGTTGTCCAAGTACTCCAGGGCACTCCAAGTGCCCCTGAATACTCTTGAGTACTCTTGAGTACTCCAGGGGAGTCCAAGTACTTCTGAGTACTCCAGAGTACTCCAGGGTAATCCCAGTACTTCTGAGTACTCCAGAGTACTCCAGGGCAGTCCAAGTACTTCTGAGTACTCCAGAGTACTCCAGGGCAGTCCAGAGTACTCCAGGGTAGTCCAGAGTACTCCAGGGTAGTCCCAGTACTTCTGAGTACTCCAGAGTACTCCAGGGCAGTCCCAATACTCCAGAGTACTCCAGGGCAGTCCAGAGTACTCCAGGGCAGTCCAAGTACTCCAGAGTACTCCAGAGTACTCCAGGGCAGTCCAGAGTACTCCAGGGCAGTCCAAGTGCTCCAGAGTATTCCATTGTAACCGTTCACCTTCTCATCCTGCGTCTGGCTCCTGTAGTCAGTGGTCCCCATCCTTCCCCATCCTTTTGATCACAGCAGACCGGTCAACCCTTGACAATTTTACTGCGGTCCGGGGGGTTCACGTAGATTGTTCATATCGCAAATATAATAATACGTGAACGTGAATCCTCTGTGTACTCGGACGCAACTTTATGAGCGGTTGCCTCGTAACATCGCACCAACAGTATAACATGAGTATATCCAAGGCTCCATTGCCTCATTAGAGCCGGTCGCTGCATATTATGCAGAGCCGGCTCGGTCTGTGGGAATCAAACTTCTGGTGTCGTCTGTTAAAAGCTTTCTTTTTCTTGGAGGTTGTAGGCTCTTCTTCTGTCGCTTCACTGGGCCTTTTCCCCTTCGAAAAGAAACCTTCCAAAGACCTCCGTTTTTTACTCCTCTTGTTTGCTTCTGGCTTACATTTTTGGCGCTCATCTGCTCTTTTTTCAAAATGAAAGATTTTTCAAAATACTGATTGTTCAGACTCAGATAATAAATCCAACGGAAATAATTGAATATATCTTAGGCGGGCCGGTACCAGCTGATCAACGGCCTGGAGGTCGGATCTCCACTGTGGTTGGACTGTGGGAGGAACCCAGAGAACCCTCTTCTTTTTTCGCTTTCACTCCTTTCCATTTCTTTGCTCCTCCTCCTCCTTCTTCTTCTTCTTCTTCTTCTTCTTCTTCTTCTTCTTCTTCTTCTTCTTCTTCTTCTTCTTCTTCTTCTTCTTCTTCTTCTTCCTCCTCCTCTTCTTCTTCCTCCTCCTTGTCGTCCTCCTCGTGGAGGTCGTGGCTCTGCAGAAACCACGTCCAGGTTTGTGTTCCTGTGTTGCTGAAAGGTCAAACCCGAAGCCCTTGAGAGGAGAGATAAGAACGTCCTGCCGCTAAACACTCGTCTTATCTGATCGGCAGCAGATCGATGCACATTCACCTCCAACACACACACACACACACACACACACACACACACACACACCATCCTGTCCTTTTTCTCCCATCATCCAGTCTCTGCAGAGCTGGCAGAGTAGGTCAGGTATCAGGTGGAGGTTGAGGTTTGTCCTGGAGAAGCAGCCAGATCCTCCTCAAGACGCAGGTGTATGTTCCTGTCGGAGGTCCAGGTGTCGGTTCGAGCCGAGCGTTGAGAACATTGGTCATCAGATCAGAACCCGGACTGGTTCTTCAGACCAGGAGCTCCGTGTCTCCAGCTTCTGAACGTCTTCATCTCCATTACTTTACTTGCTGTTTTCAACGTTCCCATTGGCTCCTTTTCCCTCAAACTAACTGCCGGGCTCTTCTCCTCCTTCCTCTCCTCCTCCTCTTCCTTCTTCTCCTCCTCCTCCTCCACCTCCTCCACCTTCTCCTCCTTCTTATCTTCTTCCTCCTTCTCCTTCTTCTCCTCCACCTTCTCCTCCTCCTCCTGTTTTCCTGTTTCTACATGGCTCTGTGATTGACAGCTGCTCACTGGACGGATGAGGTTGTTTTTGAATCAGATTTAAAAGGACTTACAGCTTCATTTCCCTGCTCCAAAAGGCTCACACACACACACACACACACACACACACACACACACACACACACACACACACACACACACTACTATACATGCGCTGCCAGTTGTTTTCTCACAAATGTCGTCAGCAGTGGGAACGGAGTCTCTGATTGTGGAGTTTGAGAAGAAGATCAGGATGAGGAAGGAGGAGGAGAAGAAGAAGTGATGAATGGGAGGCCGGGAGGCAGAAGAGGAGAGAAGGACCGAGAAGCAGATAAATTGGACGGCGAGAAGAAGAAATGAGACGGCGGCGGCGTGAAAGTGGGAGGGAAACAAATTGAGAGATAAGAAACAAAGGAAAGGGAGCGGAAAAGGAGAAATGGTAGGAAATGATGGAAGAGAAGGTCAGTCTGAGGAAGGACAGAAGGACAGAAGGACAGAAGGACAGAAGGACAGAAGGACAGAAGGACAGGAGGACAGGAGGAGGAGAAACAATGGAAGAATTCAAAACGCTGGAAACACAAACCACAGCTGACGCTCGCTGTCACATTCAACAGTTAGATTGGCTCAGGCTAGCTCACATTAGCTTACATTAGCTCACATTAGCTTACATTAGCTCACATTAGCTTACATTAGCTCACATTAGCTCACATTACCTTGCATTAGCTCACGCTAGCTCACAGTAGCTTACAGTAGCTCACATTACCTTACATTAGCTCACATTAGCTTATATTAGCTCACAGTAGCTCACATGAGCTCACATGAGCTCACATTAGCTTACATTAGCTCACATTAGCTCACATTAGCTCACAGTAGCTCACATTAGCTCAGATTAGCTCAGATTGGCTCAGATTAGCTCACAGTAGCTCACATTAGCTCAGATTACCTCAGATTAGCTCACATTGGCTCAGATTAGATCACATTGGCTCAGATTAGGGTTAGGTGCTAAATTTGCTCAGATAGCTCAAATTCCGTTTGCTAGCTGAGTTAGCATGGTGTAGCTCAGATTTATTTTCACAGCTGAATTAGCTTGAATCTGCTGCATATTAGGTTCAGTCATTAAATTATCTTGGATTAGCTCACATGAGGTTTCATCGCTAATTGTGCTTGGATTAATGCAGATTAGGTCTCACAGCTAAATTAGCTTGGTTTAGCTGAGACAAGCAGCCAGATGGCGATGCGTCATTCATCAGGTTGTCTTCTCAGCAGGTCAACGAAGCGGGCGAGCTGCTTCCTGCTTCACTCTGATTGGTTCCCTGTCTGGATAAAATCCACCCACACCTTTTCATGCTAAGCTAATGCTAACAGTAGTGGGCAGGTAAGTCTAATCCTAAATCAGTGTGTTTGCCAGCGGTTAGGTTGAAACCCGCATGACGTGTCACCTGTTGTCATGAGGGGCCTTCTGATTGGCTGGACCAAAGCCCCGCCTCTCAGACAGGTTCGTGCTGGTAGATGTTTGTCTGGCCTCGGACGTCTTCACCTCCGTCCTCATCAGGGGGCGAGGAGGTGAAACCTCATGGCTAATGATGTCATAGAGGACGGATGGATGATGGATGGATGATGGATGGATGGATGATGGATGAATAGATGGATGGATGGATGGATGATGGATGATGGATGATGGATCAATAGATGGATGGATGGATGGATGGATGGATGGATGGATGGATGGATGGATGATGGATCAATAGATGGATGGATGGATGGATGAGGAGAGAAGACAGAGGAGAAGAAGATGTGAAGGAAAGGAAGATGAGATGGATGGATGGAATTCTAAAAATGGACGGAGAAGCATGATGGAGGAGGAGAGACTGCTGGACCAGCACTTTATCTCACTGTGTGTGTGTGTGTGTGTGTGTGTGTGTGTGTGTGTGTGTGTGTGCCAAGCGTGGAATGGACACATACAGTACACACACACACGTATACATGAGTGTGTAGAAACACACTTTTGTTTTTTTTTATTTGGGAGACGTTATCGGCGAACACACGAGTGTGTGTGTGTGTATGTGTGTGTGTGTGTGTGTGTGTGTGTGTGTGTGTGTGTGTGTGTGTGTGTGTGTGTGTGTGTGTGTGTGTGTTGTAGTATCGGGAAGAGGAAACATGATGCGCAGGCCAGAGGGTGTGGGCGGGAAGAGACAAGCTTTTTGTCTCCACAAGCTCACTGTCCACACACACACACACACACACACACACACCCACACAGAGGAAGTCCAGTGTATGAGATGAAGTGTGTTTCCATGTGTGTGTGTGTTGACAACCCTGTATCTGCCCCCAGGTACATCCACGCCCTGTATCTGGGCGCTCAGAGCCGCTGGCGTGGCGGCGGCGGCGGCGGCCAGCGCTTCCACTGGCGCCTGATGTTCGAGAGCGCCGACATCACCATGCTGAGGCTGCTGGAGGCCTTCCTCAAGTCGGCGCCGCAGCTCGTCCTGCAGCTCAGCATCATGATCCACGGGAACGCCGTCCTGCCGCTGCAAGGTGAGACGCACACACACACACACACACACACACACACAGGACGACAGTGTGTGTGTGTGTGTGAGTACACACTTACAGCAGGTTTCATGTCAGAGTTGATCGTTTCTTTATGTGAAAAGAGACAGATTGTTCTTTGATGAACAAAACAAGCTACATTCTCTCTCTCACACACACAGACACACACACACACACACACACACACACACACACACACACACACACACACACAGCTATGAGCTTGTTGGCTGCTTGCATTGATTCGTGCCACGCACTTCACGTGCACAGCGGTGAGGTGTGTGTGCCGGGGTGTGTCTCCTGCCGTGTCTCGGCCCAGTTGGTGGAGCTCGGTTGGTCCCTGGAGGTTCTGGCAGGTTCTGGCAGGTTCTGGTTCGAGCAGCGCCGAGGCTCGGAGGAGACGTGGAGCTCCTGAGCAGCAGCAGGAACATGAAGGTGTCCGTCCATGTCCTGGTCCTGGTCCGTCCCTCCGTCCTCCTGGAAGCCGTGCCGAGTCTCCGTCAGGTTTAATGGCGGCCGCTGATTAACGGCCATGAATGTTTCATGTGTGCGACGCGGGGGCTCACGGGCCGCCGCCGCCGCCGAGGCCACAATTAGCCGCTCGCCGGCGCCGTGGCAACCGAGTCGTCAGCCTCCGTTAATTAACTTCCTGTCGCACAGACATTCAGCAAATGGTCAGTCGGCGTCCTGATGGATGGAGGGAAAGATCAGCCCGAGGAGGAGGAGGAGGAGGATGGATGGACTCGGGGAATTTATAGTCTGGGAGGAGAAGGAGGAGGAGAACCTCCCTGCTCTGAGGGAGCGGTTGACTGGGCTCTGTGAGGGTTCTCCAGGTTCTGCATGGGTTCTCCAGGTTCTGTGAGGGTTCTCCAGGGTCTGTGAGGGTTCTCCAGGTTCTGCATGGGTTCTCCAGGGTCTGTGAGGGTTCTCCAGGTTCTGTGAGGGTTCTCCAGGTTCTCCTGCCGCGGTTCTCTCCATGTCGCTCCTTGCCGTCCTTCAGGGCTCTCGGCCGATTGTCCTCCTCCATCTAACCATCTCCTCTCACTCTGACTCACCTCCCCTCCTCTCCTCCTCCATCCAATAACCTCCTCTCTGGTCTTCCTCTGGACCTCCTCGAACCTCAGGTTCCTTCTACTAGGATCTCCTCCCTCCTCTGTCTACGTCCAAACCATCTCAGTGTGACGGACTCCTTCCTGATCCTCTGCATCCTCCTCGCTCCCTCCGGGAGCCTCCACATCTCCATCTCTGCCATCTCCGGGTCCTCCTCCCATCTTCTCCTCGGCGTCTCCTCGGCCTCTCTCTTCAGAACGTGCGGCGTCCGATGGGACGTCTCTCAGAAGAAATGGCTTCACCTCCTTCCCCGCTGGTCTTTGTCTTTCTCCTCAGCTCCGGCTCCGTCTTCGGTGTTTATGTCTCCACCTTCTTCTCCCTGGTTCCTCACCCGTCCTCCCGTCTCCTCCCCAGGTCTGTCGGCCTCAGCCTCTCTGGTGTCCCTGGCCTGGATGATCGCCTCCTACCAGAAGGTTCTCCGGGACTCTCGTGACGACAAGCTGCCCATGTCCTACAAGGCGGTGATCGCCCAGATGCTGTGGCACTTCTTCACCATCGGGGCGAGGACCGTGGCCTTCGCGCTCTTCGCCTCCGTCTTCCAGCTGTACTTCGGGATCTTCATCGTCAGCCACTGGTGCGAGGCTCCTCGCCGTTCCCCCTCCCGTCGGCTCCTCGTGGATCTGAACATCTGGCCGCCGCGGGTCCACCCGGGCTTCCATCGAACCCCGTCAGGAGGCTCCGGGCTGGAGAGCCCGGGTTCTCCGCAGGTTCTCCGGGATCCTCCCACGGTCCACGAACAGACCACAGCCTGATTGGAGACTCTAAATTAATCCGTAGGCGTGAATGGCGGGTTCAGATGTTCAGATCCGACCTCCTCGGGCCGGCGAAGACCTCACGCGACCCCGACCCGGGCTGATGTCCGGCCATTCCTTCATTCATCCATCTGTCCATCCATCTGTTCATCTTCTACACGTTTCGACATCGGTCGGCCATTACTGCCGCCGGTAACATCTCAGCAGAAACCTGACGGTTCCTGTTCGGGCCTTCGTGTGACATCGCATGACATCTGCCATGGTGTAGATGGGTCTTCGGTCCAAAGGGATCTCACCGAGTCAGATTGGAATATCTCCTCCTCACCTCCTCCTCCTCACCTCCTCCTCACCTCCTCCTCACCTCTTCACCTCCTCCTCACCTCCTCCTCACCTCCTCTTCACCTTGACGCTTCATTGAGAGGTACCGTGTTCCCTCCCCGGCCTGCTGTGTTTCAGGTGCATCATGACCTTCTGGATCATCCAGGGAGAAACCGACTTTTGCATGTCCAAGTGGGAGGAGATCATCTACAACATGGTGGTGGGCATCATCTACATCTTCTGCTGGTTCAACGTCAAGGAGGGCCCCAGTCGCTTTCGGATGACCGTCTACTACTCGGTGACGCTGGCGGAGAACGTGGCGCTGACGGCGGCCTGGTACACCTACCGCGGCGCGCACACGTCCGACTCCTACGCCCTGGTGGTGGTCTGCCTGGTGGCCTGCAGCTTCGCCCTGGGGACCTTCTTCATGCTGGTCTACTACTGCTGGCTGCACCCGGACGGGCCGGTCCTGGGCTCCCACTGGGGCGGCTGCGTGGACGAGGGGGCGGAGGGTCCGGGGGTCGTGGCCGGGGTGATCGACGCCTGCCTCACCCCCTCGCAGGGCTCCCAGACAGACATGGTCGTCACCAGTCCTCCCAGGACCCTCCCCAGGACTAAGGACGCCGGGGAGATGGTTCCCGGGGAGCAGGACAAGGACAGCTGCCTGCCCGTCTTCCAGGTCCGTCCGTCGCCGTCCTCCTCTCCGGCTCTCCTCCAGAGGACCTCCTCGCCCTCGCGAGCGCCGGAGGGTCCCGTGATCCGCATCGACCTCCCCAGGAAGAGATACCCGGCCTGGGACGCCCACTTTATAGACCGTCGCCTCCGCAAAACCATCCTGCTCCTGGAGACCACGTCCAGCGTCAGTCCGCGCATTCAGTACAGGAGCAGCATGATGGGCAGCAAGGAGGTCCTGGAGTACGAGACCACGGTCTAGGCCGGCAGGGGCTTCTCCAAGTGGAACCGGCAGCCGGGACCGCGGCCCGGACCCGGACCGGACCCCTCCTCGGAGACGCTTGGAAAGGAGGTGCGGGGTTTTTCGGGCGACCCTTTGGACACGGCGGAGGAAGCCGGGCGTTGTCAGAACTCGATTGTAAAGTGTGAAGCGCGATCCGTGAGCGAGGCCGGCGCGAGCGGCGGCGGCCAGACGCCGAGGTCACGGGGCGACACCGAACTGGGATCGTCATCTTTTCTTTTCAGAGTTTAGGTTCATCCCGCGCAGCGAGGAGATGAGATGGCGGGGTCGGGGGCGACGGAGCGGCAGCTCGCCGCCAGAACTCTTGCCTCACTGAGTTTGTGCGGGGCGTGCGGTCATCGGAGGCTGGTCCTGAAGGCCTCGCGCGGAAACGGCGTTCGGTTTCCCGATCGGCCCGTCAGATAAAGCCTCCAAGTCTTGTTCAAAACTGGGATCAAATGTTCTCTCGAAATCGTAGGAAGGTCCAGATTCGGGCGGTCGGCTCCCGTCTTTGCTTCCCGACGTCCCTTTGGGCCGTCGGCGAGATGAATCCTTCCGATTGGCCGAGGATTGGTGGCACGTAAGGAGAAGCTGTGGAGAGCGAAGCAGCAAACAGTGCCTTCCTGCAACTCGTGACCCCGTCGGCACGAGCGTGGCGAGCAAGGAGTTACCCGGGCTTCCCTCAGAAGGGCTGCATATTTCAAGACAACTGTCAGGAAAAAAAAAAGGTGAAGGTCTGACATTTTAAGGGTCTCCAACATCCCATCATCGGGTTGCAAAGTCTGCATGCTCTCCAGACCAGCCAGATCTTCCACCGTGGAACGCCGTCATCCTTCCGGGGCAAAATATCAAAGCTGCATCTGAAGAAGAGCGTCGATGAAGCAGGAACGCGAAGCCAGAAAACCTGTCGCCACCTTCGGAGAGTCGTTTCCTTCCTCTCAGGTTCCCGGCGTACATGCTCGTCCACCGTCAGCTGCCGTGCCACTTCGGACGAAGTCAGTCTCAGAACACACCCACTGCTAAAGATACAGTCCTGGGTCTTCTGGAGGGGCCGCTGGATATCAAACTCAGATTAGCGACCAGGAATGGGATGGAAAGTCCAGGCTCTGATCTCAATCGGGACTCGCGAGGCGGCGGAGGAGCCTCAGCTCGTAAGTCCCTTTCCTGCCCGTGCAGACGGTTACGGTTCAACCCGTCCAAACCACTGGGACTCCACGTGAAAGCTTTGCCCCCGAAATACTGTTCATTCTGTAGCCGTGAATGAGAGCGGTCTCCACATCGGCGGCGCCGGAGGCCACAAATCCAATCATTAAAACACGAACGATGTCATCTCAAGCCAAACGTCACCCAGTTTTAACCAAGACTTACCGAGATCCTCCGAGCGACGTCCATTCAGCTCACAACGTGAGAGGACTTTAGAAGTACATCTAAGTAGATACGGAGGGATTTTAAGTAGTCGTCGGTTCATTGCCTCCAAAAACGGCGTGCCCCGCACAACCTCTTGTGCCCCCCTTCCACCTGGGCTGAAACTGGCTCACGGCTCGGCGTCGGTCCGGGCGGTTTGCAAAACGAAGGCCTATCGAACAAGCGACGGCGGTCGTACGTCCATGGGGGGCAAAAAAAAAAAAAGGAGCTCTGGCAAAAGTCCCGCGGTTTACATCGTTGCTGCGCCGCCATCCCGCCGCCGCCGCCGCCGGGCCAACGGACCCGTTTGGGAAGAACTGGCCCGGACCGGACGCAAGGATGTAAAGTTGACGACTTCTGCGACGGCTTCCGTCTCGTGGCCTGCGAACCAACGCACCACAAATTGGCCGGTGTTGTACATTTGATTAAATACGGATGTCAGATATAAGCTATTATAATACGCAGTAGTTACTGTAGGTGATGAGCGACTCCTGAGTCTCACAAGAGTCTACATGTTGTTCAGAGTTGTCCACTTTTCTCAGAATCCATAATATGTAGGGGAACTAAACGGTTTCACAACCTTAAAAAACGTATTTTTACCGTCAACATTTTTAGTGCTGGGGATTTGTTTGGCGAGGGGGAAAAGACAAATGTCCGTTATCGCTGTCAAAAGGCCAGAGAAGATGTGGGTAAGCAAGACGGTGCAGGTTGGCGACAGAGCCGCAACAACCATGACAACGGGAGGCGGAGTCGGAGGAGCGAGAGTTGTATGCTGACAGAAACCCTGTGCAGGCCTGCATTGAATTGGCATCGCAAATACCCCGGGGGGGGGCAGGTGTACGTACGCAAGAAGGCGCCCGCCACTGTTTGCGCTGAACCTGGCGCTAATCATGTGTCTTCGGGTAATTCTTTCAAGTGTAGGTTAAGCTCACCGCCTCCCCAACGATTGGCCCTGTCAAGGCGGTCCAAGCTCTCAGGACGAGGCTCACTGAGGGGCGTCTCGTCCCCAAAAGCCTGCTTGATTTCACCTGAGCTCCGGTGCCGCTCAGGAAGCGACGACGGGGATTGACGACGTCGGCTCGCGGCGCCGTTCGTCTTCTTTTACCGAAAAAGCGTGAGCGGCCCGAGGAGTCGCGGCAGGAACCTGATGCCTGCCGGGAATTAAGTCGTACCTGTGGTCGCAAAATTAGGCGTCGTCCTCACCGTCACAGCTCACCGTCTCTTCAGGATTCGCCATCCGGATGTGGACGTGATCGGCATCCCTGTTTGAATAACCAGAAGAGACGCTCTGATCCGGTCTGCGGCGGCGGCGGGGGGGAGGGATTGCGTCCATAACCCTCTCACTTTGCGGGATCATTTAGCCAGATAATCTCCTCGCTAAGCCGCCGACACCCCTTTTGATTGTCAGGAGACTGAATTTGACCCCGTGTCCGCTTAATCGTGCGCCTCAAACCCGGCGCCGGCGTCATTAATCCGATGGATTCCTCTCGCGCTTTTCTGCCTCCGCAAGTCAGAATCTCTGGCGTGGAAACGACCCGATGAGTGCGAGGAAGGGAACGCTGACCGACATTCAAAGAAATAAATAAAAGCCTCCCAGCGAGAGTACGATAACAGAGAGCTAAAATGAAACAGCGAGCAGATCAGATCAAGGATGGGAGCCATCAAACCAGGCCTGGGGGGCATTTCTACAAATCCGGGTTTGGACTCAAAGACAAACCTTGGGCCATAAAAACACCTCGACTTTCGAGACGACCCCAACCTTCCGCCCAGATTCTGACCGTCGGCATCCCGACACCGCCCGGGGCGTCGCTTCGGTTCGAGTCCGGCGTTCGGCCACGTGCCGGGTCTGTTTGTAAACACTCGGCCACCTCTTCAGGGAAGGCGTTGCCAGAAAAGGTGCCCAGGATGGGCGCGGGAGCCGGAGTACGTAAGCCTGCCCCGGGTTTCGGGTTTAATGAGAGCCATAATGGCTCGCCTGAGGGGCAAAAGATGAGACGATAAGCGCCGAGTTTTTTTCCCTTCTTGCCCCGAAGCGGCAATTTGGCCAATTTTTCAGCGGCGCTGCTGCGTAACCAACTTCAGAGGTGGAAGTTTAAATGTACCTCCCAGGTGTGACCGTTCCCATCAAACACAGGCCGTCGAGCGGAGAAGAAGCAGGGGGTTCTGGAGCAAAGCTACCTGAAGGGGAAACAGTCGCATCAAAGTGAACTTCAGTCGCCTCTCATTTGGCACAAAAGGTTTCTCTCTTTGAAGTTCCGGCTCCTCGCGGCCTCGGAGGCGGGTCCGTACGTTACGCCCGTCCGATTCGTTGCGAGGCGGGAGTCCTTAAAGTTCGTCCCGCCGCTAAAGGGTGGTCAAAAAGAAAGCTCTTTATTTATTTATCCCAATTCAAATGCCCTAGAAAACTTTCCTGGAACAAATCACCTGCTGCCGGCCCGACGCGTCTTCATTAAGGAAAAAGAAAAAGGAAAACCTTTGAAGATCCAAACAGACGGTGGCGAGGAGACGTCAAACAGCAGCATTTATTTACCAGAGGCCTTGTTTGAACCGCGGAGGAAAACCACCAGATTCTGTTTTGGTCGGAGAACCGGACCAGCGAGCGCTTGTACCACCATCACCGTCATCATCATCCTCACCAGGAAACAAGAAGAATGACGCATGCCTACGAGAATGTCGGTGCATCCCGTTCAAGTTGCCCCGGTCCTCGGGGGGTAATACTGTGAACACTAGTTCAGAGCGGTGCTTTGTTTATTTTTGGGGTGCTGAAGTTCCCTGGGCCTTCCTCGGGGGAACGGAGTGTCTGCTGTGGGAGGATCTGCTCAATGATCACGTTTATGCTGATGACGCCTTTGTATATTCTGAAGTGCTGGGAAAAAAAAACAAGTTGTCCAAGGAGTTCAATTCACCTCCATGCGTTTCCCGGCGCTGCATGGGGGGGGGGGGGGGCCTTCAGATGGGAATGTGCTGCATGATTTCGGCCACCCGAGCAATCCTTTGAAATGAACTTTGCGCGGATTTGAGGAATGTTTACCAAGTTCTGCCGACCTCCGAGGCCGTCGTCTCCGCCGGCTACGCCGGCGCCGCGTTCACAACATAGCTCTGGACGCCGCGGCCTCGGGACGTCACGGCGATCCATGAGCACATGTATGTCATGAGTAATTACCGCCAAACTTATGCTAACATTTACCACAGGCTACCAGTCATTGTGCTAAGCTACTTAGCAAGCGGTAGTCCAAGAAAGATAATCTCCAGCATGCCTTACATTTGGAATCCAGGCAACGTCCTGAATGTTGCGGCGTTCCTCTAGAGCAGAAGAATCGGCCGATAGCAGAGTTGCCTTTGCGGCTCGATTTGATGACGAGGCTCCTGATCGGAAGCGCTGGATCAAACCTTCGGCCTCGGCAAAGTTCTCCAGAACTCTGCGATGTCGAGGCGATCAGTCATTTTTCAGATCATTTCATCTTCAGGTAATTTATTGATCATTGCTGAAGGACGTATGGATGTAAACAGAGCGACGAAGGCGAGGCTACGGGGTGGAGATGAAGAAGGTGGAGGAGGTCAGGTCTCAAGAGTCGACGGTCCAAGACAGTGGAGAAGAGGTGGAGGTTGGAAGGGGATAGGTGGAGGTGGAGGTGAAGAGCAACCGTGGTGTCTGGGTTGGAGACTCTGAGGAAAAGACAGGAGGACCTGGAGGCGGCAGAGATGGAGATGTGGAGGTTCCTCTTTGGGAGTGAGGAGGATGGAGAGGATCAGGAAGGAGTCCATCAGAGGGACGGCACAGGGTAGATGTTCTGGAGTTAAAGTCCCACTGAGATGGTTTGGACCTGGACAGAGGAGGGATAGAGAAGATCTGGGTGGACGGGAGCTGAGGTTGGAGGAGGTCTGGAGGAAGACCTGACCCCCTTTATGGATGCAGGGGAAGGGAGCTGCTGTGAGGGCGGAGCCAGGTGACGGGTGATTGGCCCAGGGTTAGATGGAGGCTGGTGATTGGCCAAGGGTTAGATGGAGGCTGGTGATTGGCCGAGGGTTAGATGGAGGCTGGTGATTGGCCCAGGGTTAGATGGAGGCTGGTGATTGGCCCAGGGTTAGATGGAGGCTGGTGATTGGCCCAGGGTTAGATGGAGGCTGATGATTGGCCGAGGGTTAGATGGAGGCTGGTGATTGGCCCAGGGTTAGATGGAGGCGGGTGATTGGCCGAGGGTTAGATGGAGGCGGGTGATTGGCCGAGGGTTAGATGGAGGCTGGTGATTGGCCGAGGGTTAGATGGAGGCGGGCGATTGGCTGTGGCCCCTGGAGGGAGCAGCTCAAAGGAGAAGAAGGAGTTGAGGAACGTACTGAAGGTCACCGTCACAGAGCTGGTCGTGGCCTTTTCTCTCAGTATTTTATAAATCGAATCAAGTCAAAACGTGACCCCCAGTGTTCTTGGCTGGACGGCCGGGTTCTTACCGGCGGCCCGGAGGCAGGAGCGAGGCGAGGCGAGGCGGTCCACCAGGTCCGCTCCACCAGGTCCGGTCCACCAGGTCCGGTCCACCGGGCCGGATCCGAGCCGGAGGACGTCGGACCGGCGCCGACGTCGGTCCCCGAGGGACCAAAATGAGAAGTAGGCGAACAAACGTAGCCGTCGTGGAGACGTTAAACCTCCCGGAGGTCTGGAGTCAATGGTGCTGAACAACCCTCGTCATGTTGAACATGATAGGTCACATGGTCACGGGTCGGGGCTTGGGGGCGGAGCTCGAGGACGGGGGCGGGGCTTGAGGGCTCTGGACGGCCACCCAAACACTCCTCCGTCTGTGACTCCAACGGAAACACGATGAAAAAAAGAAGTGAAAGGAGTAAAAATACTGAAACCATGTTTTATTAATGGAAGTATTTATGTTTATTTATTTTTGTATTTGTTTTATATCTATTTCTCTGTCCGATCGCTTGGTGGCCATGTCTTCTTTGCTATGACTCTTATATTAAGATGTAAAAACCTAAAATGAATTTTCTTTTCTTTTTTGGGTTCAGTTCAGATTTTTTTTTACTCATTCTATATATCTGTATATACCAGAGTGTTGTTCCACTAGGACGTGTGCGTGTGTGTGCGTGTGTGTGTGTGTGTGTGTGTGTGTGTGTGTGTGCCGTTTGTTGAGGATGTGCTGTAAGTTCCACAATGCTGCTTAAACATCCTCAGAGCGAATGAGCAAAAGAAAAAGCAGAAGTAAATGAAGCAGTGGTAATATATCTATGACGATGTTAAACAAACAAGCTGTGCTGAAAACTGTAGATGGAACAAACTGTAGTAAACGTGGCCGACGAGCCGGCCGAAAACTGCAAGTGTGTCTGCGTCTTCTTGAGGAGCAACCAGGAAGCCCCTTGCACTGGTCTAAGCCAGGGAGCGTAGCTTCAAGCTAACGGTGTGTGTAGGAGTGTGAAGGAGAAGATGAAGGAGAAGATGTAGGAGAAGATGTAGGAGAAGATGTAGGAGACATCCACTCGGTCACGTTCGGTTCTGCGGCAGAGCTTCAGCCGTCCAGCGTGACCTTCTGCATGTCCACCATCAGGACCGGCCCCGCTCAGGTGCAGACCTTTAGAGGCCGAGGAGGTTGGGTTTCCTGCTCGAAGGCTGGGAGGAGCTCCAGGACGATGACGGCCCTCCCGTCTCCCCGTCTCCCCGTCTCCCCGTCTCCCCGTCTTCTTGCTCCGAGAGGCTCCGAGAGGCTCCGAGAGGCTCGGGGGCCGGAGGAGTCGTCTTGGACTCCCGGGTTGGACCATGACCTTTGGCCGGGACAGCATGTAACCCCGAGGAGGTCCTCACAGGTGATCCAGGAAGTCCCGACGCCCTCGAACAGACACTTCAGAGTCAGCGGCAGGTCAGTCCCGTCAGATGAAGGTGGCTGGAGATGCAGATGACGTCCACTTGCAGCGCGCAGAGGAGATGGAGATGGAGATGTCTCTCTTGAGGTTCCTCCACAGAACCTCGGCTTCTTCCTCCGACCCCGACCCCGACCCCGACCCGGCTGCTGCAGGGGACGAAGCAGAGCGAGGGCATCGCTGGAAGCCGGCTGGAGCTCCTCCACCTCCACCAGCTCCTCCAGCAGCTCCTCCACCTCCAGCAGCTCCTCCAGCCCAGAGGTTCATAGAAATCTCTCCCTCCATTCCAGCCTCCATCCTTTCATCTCACCATCTCGCTCTCTTCAGCATCCCAGGGATTTGTTGTTTATCTTCTCAGTGTCTCCAGAGTCCAGCGACTGAACAACAATCACCCCCTTCCTCCTCCTCCTTCTTCACCCCTGAGGTCCAAACTGTTCTGTTTATGGATATTTGTTTTCTCAGCAGCCTCCTGTTCAGAGGGTTTCCCTCAAACCTCAGAGAACATCCTTTTATTTCAGCTTCTGCCATCCGCCACCTTTATAATCTATCTATCTATCTATCTATCTATCTATCTATCTATCTATCTATCTATCTATCTATCTATCTATCTATCTATCTATCTATCTATCTATCTATCTATCTATCTATCTATCCATCCATCCATCCATCCATCCATCCATCCATCCATCCATCCATCCATCCATCCATCCATCCATCCATCCATCCATCCATCCATCCATCCATCCATCTATCTATCTAAGAGTTTTGGCTGGTCCATCCCAATAATGGGAGTCAGATGTTCCAGTCCCTTCCATCACCACAGGTGGATGAAATCCAGCACCTCGCCATGCAGGCTGTTCTTCCAAACATCTGTGAAAGAAGGGGAGTCTCTCAGGATCTCGGTGAGTTCCAGCGTGGAGCCGTGATAGGAAGCATCAACAAAACAGTCCTGATTGTTCCACAATCGACCTTCAGCCGGATGAGAAGAACATGGAAGCGATCGGGAACCACGGCAACTGAGGGGACGGCGAGGCCCGTGGCGCCGAGAGGTGGCCAACTCTCTGCAGGGTCAGTGGTTACAGACCTCCAAGCTTCATGTGGCCTTCAGATGAGCTGAAGATCGGTCCGCAGAGAGCTTCTCCATCCGGCGATCCGACGGACGAGTCCGGGTTCGGCGGCCGCCAGGAGGACGTTACTCGTATGACTGCATTGCACCAAGTGTGAAGTTTAGTGGAGGAGGGATTTTGGTGAAATGAACTCTTCCAGCTTCAGCAGACCAAGACCTCCATGGGAACAGTTTGGAGCCGGAGCCTTCCTTCTCCAACGTGAGCGTGCACCAGTGCACAAAGCAGCTCCAGAAAGACACGAAGGTCAGAGTCTGACTGGCCTGCAGAGTCCTGAGCTCAACCCAGAGAAGACCTTTGGGATGAAGGAGATGGAGATCCAGGCCTTTTCCTCCAACATCACACAAGCATTTCTTGAAGAACGGTCAGAAATAGCCATTAACACACTCCTGAAGCTTGTGGAAGCCTTCTCAGAAGAGTTGAAGGTGTTCCAGAAGCAAAGGGTGGACCCACCACACATCCAACCCCATGGATTAAGAACTTATGTTCATCTGCCAGACGAGGCAGGAGAGCCAGTACTTTTGGCTCATACCTTTCTATCCATCTCTGGATCTCCATGCTTGCTATTTTGGTATCAAGCATCTTGCTGTGTGTGTGTGTGTGTGTGTGTGTGTGTGTGTGTGCCTGGAATCATGAAACCTCCTGACGTCCCATCAGAGAGCAGGAGTGGGAGGATCTCAGGTGTTTGGAGAAGGCTGGAGGAGCAGGTGAGTCATCCTGGTGGTGATCTTCTGATCTTCACCCTCCTTGCTGGTGAGAAGAACCAGCCATGACCTTTTCGCCGAGGACTCCAGGGAGGCAGAACGTCCGTCCGCCTCGTCCCCGTTCCTCGTTCTGCTATCAAAAGCTGATGTTCCAGTGTGTGACAGGTCATGGACGTTGCTGCGTGCTGAGGAACCCTCTGCACCTTGTGGCTCCATGAAGAAGCTCCTCCTGGACAAAGATCTCAGCAGCCCGCAGGCCGTCTGGCTCTGGATCCACTGGATCCACCGCCGCCGGATCTTTGCTTTGACTTTCTTGTTTTGAAACCTTCTTAATCCCCCTTCCTTCGCTCTTTATCTCCTTCTACACTCGTCTCCTCTTTCTTTCCTCCTTCCTCTGATCCTCCTCTCCTTTCCTTCCTTCTCTTCCTTCTCTTCCTTCTCCTCCTTTCCTTCCTTCTCCTCCTTCTCCTCGTCCTTCCTGCTCATTCCATCCCCCTTTCTTCTTCTCTTACATCAGACTTGTGTGTTTTTGAAGCATGAGGCTCTTTTAAGGACGGAGCCTCTTTGATATCACTGAGCTGCACACACACACACACACACATACACACACACACACACACACACACACACACACACACACACACACACACACACACACAGGGGGTTTCAGGCTGGCAAAGATGCACATGTAGAGTTGATGTTGCACCAAACATATCAAGGCTTGACATACTTTGAAGTTCACAGGTGTGTGTCTGTGTGTGTGTGTGTGTGTGTGTGTGTGTGTGTGTGTGTGTGTGTGTGTGTGCATGGCTGCTGCCTCGCTGTGTGAATTTAACCCTTTGAACTCCGGCGCCGAGTCCGGCAGTGATGTCATTCTCTAGCCGGTTGCCATGGTAACAGCCCGGGCATCAGTTAGAGGACTCCGGTTGTCAAAGTAACCCCTCCCGCCCGCGTTTGCGCTAACGTGTGGCTACATTAGCTTAGCTTTGACCTTCCCTCGCCGGGGTCTCGGGTCCTCCGGGGTCAGGGGGGTCAGATGTGGCCCCGCAGGTCCCGGGGACGAGGTGGATCTCCACGGGTTCTGCTTGCTGGGATTTGAGGGTCTGAAGAAACTTTGTGTGACCCGGTTCAGCCGGAGAAGAAGGGAAAAGCACTCAGAGACAAATGGCCGACCGTCGGCTGCCGTTGCCTTGGTAACTAGATCGTTAAGCCGTTAGCCCCTCGGTCACCATGGAGTGGTTATCAAGATAATGGATGGATGTGTGTGTGTGTGTGTGTGTGTGTGTGTGTGCTTGTCCACTCAAGACAAACTCAAGTGGTATTCATCTGTGTGTGTGTCCCAGCATGTGAGTTAGTGAGGTGTGTGTGTGTGTGTGTGTGTCACAGAGGTCACAGGTGTGTGTGATGTCCTGGCCTCCATCAGGTCCAGCCTCTGAAGATGTGTCCCCTGTCTTCTCCCTGCAGTCAGACACACCAGCGCGGTGGCGCCCCCTTGTGGCCAGACCTGTGTACTGCAGGTAAATCATCTGCTGCTCTGCCAGGATCTGCATCCAGTCTTTGAGGAGATAAATAAAGAGGTCAGAGAAGAAGAGCTGAAAGAGCTCTGAGAGACGGGCGTGAACATCAGAAGTGAAATCACCGGAAAACCGACCGATCGTTCCGGTGAGGAAAGAAAAAGCTGGATGACTGAGGAGCTCAGCGGTGGAGGTCAGATCTCACCAGGAGAAGATGAGGTGAGCGTCCCGTCCCATGGAGATCGTCCAGGTCGTCTTTAAGGAACGACATTTGCTACCGGTTGTCAACCGTGTCCAGGTTCTCCCGTCTGGATTTCACCACGTTCTCCCTGCTCCTGCCTGGGTTCTCTGGAGGTTCCTTCCAGGTTCTCCTGCCTGGTTCTCCCTGTGGGTTCTCTCCAGGTTCTCTCCTCCTTCCAGAGTCCAAAATCAACCATGGGTTTGTTGAAGATTCTTCTCTTCATCAATGGTCAAACTAGTAGATCCACCACCGCCTTCTGTTCAACACCCATGGTTACCACGGTAACGAGCTGTGCCCCATTGTTTATAGTGATATCACAGAATGGAGTGCATGTAGAATGTTCACACTGAGGATCTGATCTAAAAGTGTGTGTGCGTGTGTGTGTGTGTGTGTGTGTGTGTATGTGTGTGTGTGTGTGTGTGTGTGTGTGTGTGTGTGTATTGTTGTAAACTCACAGATAATGGACCTTATCGGCCTCTGGTGGAGTTTCCTCCTGAACAGGAAACTGACTTCCTTTGCTTCCTGTTCTCCCCTGCAGTATGTGCATTGTCTGCGTGTGTGTGTGTGTGTGTGTGTGTGTGTGTGTGTGTCCTACAACAATCAGAGTAGAGAGAGGAACACAGACGCCGCTGTGACTCCAGCAGAGGAGAAACGATGGAGAAACCAGTGACGAGGCTGGAACAGCAGACGGAGACAGAAGGCTGAGCCGACCTGGACGACCCGGCTCCGAGGTTCCGGAGGGTCTGAGGTTCTGGAAGGTCTGAGGTTCTGGAAGGATCTAGAGGGTCTGAGGATCTAGAGGGTCTGAGGATCTAGAGGGCCTGAGGTCTGAGCCACGATGGACTACGAACCAAAGAAATCCAGGAAGGTAAGCTCTCCTGACGCTGCTCCAGCTCTGCTCCTGGAGCAGAGATGTTCCTCCTGATCCGTCTTACAAATGCAGAACCGCTTTGGGTTCTTGGTTCCTCTGTGTGTGTATGTGTGTGTGTGTGTGTGTATGAGGACCTTGACTCTCTAAAACATGTTCCTTTTGATAGAAGGTTGATTTTGGTGTTCCATCAAACACATACCGTGCGGGTGGAGCAAACAGAGACCTCCTTCTGAGCCGCGCTGGAGATCCAGGAGGTTCCTGGTTCTGCAGGGACACGACAGACGAGGAGCTCAGCGGCCTCCATCTTCTCCCTCAAGGCCGTTAAAAATCTGCTGACGGACGAGATCAGAATCAGAGCTTCATCCTTGTTAGAAAGACAAGAATAAGGATTGTGTGTGTGTGTGTGTGTGCGTGTGTGTATGTGCGTGTGTGTATGTGCGTGTGTGTGTGCGTGTGTGTGTGTGTGTGTGTGTGTGTGTGTGAGTGAGTGAGTGTGTGTGGCAGTATTTGTGTGTGAGTATGTGTGTCTGTGTGTGTTTGTTTTTTTGTGTGTGAGTCTGTGTGTGCATTTGTTTTTGTGTGTGTGTGTGTGCAAGTTTATGTGTCTGTGCGAATTTGTTTGCGTGTGTGTTCATGTGTGTGTGTGTGTGTGTGTGTGTGTGTGTGTGTGTGTGTGTGTCAGCGGGTGTTTAACAGTGCGCGTCACGCTGTAAGTGAATGTCAGCGGGAAGCTGTCAGGCCGGCGTCCTCGGCTGTCAATCAGGGTGTGATGAACGGGCCTGGCGTCTGCACGCGCTCAGACGCTGGCGGCGGCGTTGGCGTCCATCTGGAACGCGGCTGATTTGATGACGGTCGGAATCGCGAGGCGCCGCGGACGGAGCATAAACAGGGCGATTGAGAACCCAAAGCGGGAGCTGAAATGTGGGCGCCACGCCGATCGTGTGACGGACGCACCGACCTGCCGACCTGCCGACCTGCCAACGACCTCCTGACCTGCAGACCTCCTGACCTGCAGACCTCCTCCGGTCCCGTCAGACCTCCGTCAGACGCGGCGGCTCTGGATCAGGACGGGTTCCGTCGTCTCGCCAGAACTCGCCGACGTTCCCAAATGTCGGCGAGTTCGCTGAGTTTCAGTTAGATGGAGGTCGGACGGTCAGCGTAGCACGAGGGCCGGTGGTCCAGGAGGACCTCGCTTACCTCAACCAGGCGCCGTCAAAGAACGTTCCAACTCGCCAAAGTTCTGGCGAAGCCCCGCGGTCAGATGTTCCTTCACCACCTGCGAACAGCGGCAGGAGATGGCGAGGTTTGGCCGGCCGGCGCGGAGCCTGGATCTCCTCCGCTTTTACAAACATGGATTCAAGGCCTGGAATCGCGGTCACGAGACCTGCTGACGTCCAATGGCAGTCGTCGCTCAGCCCAGGTGTCTCCTGTCCTCTTGTCCCTCCCCACTCCTCCCAGGGCTTCGTGTCTCCTATCAAGCGCCTGGTCTGGTCCAAAGCCAGCCGCCGGCCGGTGGACCGGGGCAGTTCCTACCGCCGGCCTCTGCACACCGTCCCCCTTTACCCCCCCGACTACCTCATCCACCCCGAGAGGCTCATCTTCGACTACGTGGAGAAGGAGGTCAAGGTAGAGATGCTGCTAAATGAACTTGCGATCCACAAGAACGTCGGTGCCTTCAAGATCCCCGCCGGACATTTCTAGTGTGATCAGACCAGCGGCCGTCGGACCTGTTCTCTGGTTTCTCCTCAGTTCCTGGGCCACCTGACCTGGGTGTCGGTGTCGCTGAACCCCTCCAGCCGAGACGAGCTCCTCCAACTGCTGGACGCGGCCAGGGTGAGTAACCGACAACCGCCCCGAGACCAATCCCCCCGTCCCGGTCTTCAGGACCCCCGTTTACAGTGATTGGCTGCGGGTGGAACGGGCCAGTCGGCCGCTGGGTTCGCCCTCAAAGAGACCGGGTGAGTCATTGTGAGGAAACCAGGCCGGAGAAGCTCATCTGAGGGGCCGAAGAGCAGTTATGGCGTGTTTGATTGACATCCAAAGATCAGAAAAGGCTATAAAAGCAGCATGAAGGTCAGGATCTCTGCTCAGGTCCACGCTTGGCCTTTCTTTGTTCTTTCTTCAAATATCTGCTGGGACCGCTTGTTCAGCATGGATCCTGGTACCTGGAGGTCAGGTTTGAGCACCAAGACCAGACAGGCAGACGGGAACGCCGGTTCCACAAGAGAAGGTCCACTCGGCTGGAGGGAAGGGTTGTGTCCCAAAGTGGCGGTCGCTTTCTCGGTTTCCAGAAGGCTCGCTTCGGATGTCTTCATAGCAGAGCTCAGGTCGACCAGGAGGTCTTTAGCCAGTTCCAAATAAACGATGTCCTTCAGAAGTCTTCCATCATCTATCCGTCGGACATGTCAGTGCCAGTGGAGCTGCTGCTGCACATTAGCAGCGCAGATGGAAGCTGTTGCTTCTTGGCTCTTGGTGTGCGTCCAGTGTCCAGGAGTGAGCTGGAGACAGCGGCTCCTGCATCTGTTGCTCCACTCTGGTGGGTGTCAAAGGTGGAAGCTGCCTTTCCAGTGTTGTTGTTGAGTCCAGTGTCCACTGATAGACCGCTGGTGATGGTGGATCCAAGGTAGGAGACACCACTCACAGCCTCCAGTGTGTATTTGTGGACGGAGCTTGATGGAGGAGGGTCTGCACCCTGTCCTGTAGTCTTGGTTTTGCCCGGGCCGACGGTCAGGAACAAATCCTGATTCCTGGATGTCCACTGTTGTGATTGCGGTCGGGTGAATCAAACAATCTACTGCAAATCGCCAACACGGGTAGAGATCAATACCTCCTGATCAGAGATGGTGGGGTCTCCTCAGGGATGGTGGCGGGAGCGATCAATAGGGATACGATGAGTAATCTTTGTCGCGGGAGCCGATCGGCGCCAAGATGATTCATCGATACCTGGTTGTTCGTTCATCCAAAGCGAACCCTGCAGACGCTGCAGACCCTGCAGACCCTGGGTAACCTAGACTCCCGGTGTGTCGGTCAGCAGCAGCTGAAGGTTCTTCCGCTGAAGACCAGCGTGGACCAGGACTGCATCCTGAGCCTCTCCGCCCGCTGCCTGCTGCTGACCTGGAGGGACAACGAGAAGCTCCTGGTGAGGATCCCCACGCACGAGATCGCCGCCGCCTCCTACCTGCGCGACGACGCTCTGCACCTGCTGGTGCTGAAGACGGGTGAGGACCCGCCTGTGGACGCCACCGCGGAGGAGGTCCCGCGCCCGGCCGCCGGGGGGCGCCGCGGCGCCTGACCCACCGTCTCTTCTCCCAGGTCTGAACGTGGACACGGTGGTCGCCGGGGACGACAGCCCGGACAGGAAGAAGCCCGCGGGCGTCGACGGGCGCCGCCAGACCATGAGCGGCAACGCCGACCCCCGACCGGCGGGGGGAACCATGGAGCGCCGGCACACCATCTGCGGGGTGGACTGGAGGCCGTCGCTGTCCAGGAGCAGCCACGACAAGAACCTGGAGCGCAGCTCGGGGGGCGAGAAGGGCGGCGGGGGCAGTTTGGAGAGGAAGCGGGCCGGGGGCAGCTGGGAGAGGAGGCAGCAGAGGGGGCAACCCGGGGGCAGCTGGGAGAACCGCAGGGCTCGGCCCGCCAGCGGCGCCGGAGGGGGGGGCAGCTGGGAGAGGAGGCAGGGCGGCGGCGGCGGCGGGGGGGCGGGGGGGGCAGGGGGGAGCTGGGAGAGGAGGGGGGGGGCCGGCGGCGGCGGCGGCGGCGGCGGAAGCTGGGAGCGGCGGCAGGCCTGCACCGGCAGCTGGGAGAGAGGAAAGAGCTACGGCAGCTGGGAGAGGAGGAACCACAACCCTCTGGAGCCCACGCCTTCTCCAGACGCCTACTGCAACATGGTCATCCTCGCCGTGGAGAACAGGGTGACTGACACACACACACACACACACACACACACACACACACACTTGACATCCGACGCTCCTCTGCTTCTCCTGTGGCGTCTGGAAGCTGTCCTGTCCTGTGATTGGCCAGAGCCATCGCAGGAGCAGAGGCCGTGTCATCGCTGCTTCTCTCAAGGTTGAAGATGTTGAGGTTCTCTTTGGGAGTGACCAGGATGGAGAGGATCAGGAATGAGTCCATCAGAGGAACAGCACATGTTAGATGTTTTGGAGAGAAGGTCAGAGAAGCCAGACGGAGATGGTTGGGTCATGGACAGAGGAGGGATGGAGAATATATTGGTAGATGGATGCTGGAATTGGAGCTGCCAGGCAAGAGGTCTGGAGGAAGACCAGAGAGAAGATTTATGGACGTCGTGAGAGAAGATATGAAGGTAGTTGGTGTGAGAGAGGAGGATCCAGAGAATAGGGTTAGATGGAGAAGGTGGACTCGCTGTGGCGACACCTGAAGGGGAAAGACCAAAGAAGAAGATTATATCAGCATTATCACTATTAGTAGTAGAATCCTTATCATTATAACATATAAATATAAAAATTTTTTTATATATATATATAATGTTAAAATAAATTCTACCATCTTACATAATTATCGTTTATCTGCAGCAGATACAGATTGTGATGACAACGCAAAGTAGGACAATGATAATTGAATGCGCTGCACACACACACACACACACACACACACACACACACACATTTTATGGTCGCAAGAGAATAGCTTCAGCACTGGGAGTTTATTTGTGTGTGTGTGTGTGTGTGTGTGCAGGACGCTGCAGAGGAGTACTGTTCCCTCATCTGTCAAATGTTCCAGATCATCTACGGCCACCAGACCATCGAGTGTGTGGACAGAGCCGGGTTCCACTACACCATGCCAGACCGCTTCTGGCTGCAGAGGAGTGAGTCACACACACACACACACACACACACACACACACACACACACACCTCCAGCAGCTTCACATGAATTCTCTATATTCATATTGTTGTTGGTCATAGGCAGGGCTTACAGGGCGTCCTCACGATGACCTCCAGCTTTCACAGGTCTTTGACAACATCCATATGTGTGTCTGTGTGTGTGTGTGTGTGTGTGTTCACGCAGGTGACAGCTGTCTGACTGACACCTCGTACGGCTACGACCCGGAGTACAGCTGCTGCAGCTCCTAGTGAGTGTCCGCCTTCCTCCACGGGAGGAGGTGTGTGTGATGGTGATGGTCTCAGGTGGATCCGGAGGGCGGCTCCGGTGCAGGACCTCCTCGGATCTCCTCAGACGTCTGGAAGGAATGGAAAGGTGCGGGCGGTGAGATGCTCTGTGTGTGTGTGTGTGTGTGTGTGTGTCCGCCTCAGCGACGGGTCCCAGGAGGCGTTCGAGCTCTACTACAGCGAGTCGTACAGCGAGGGCTCGTCGCTGTCGCTGCAGGACTCGCGCCGCAGCCTGGCCTCGGCCAGCGACGGAGGAGACGGCAGCCCCACCCTGGTGCTGATGCAGGAGTACATGATCACGGTGCGTCCACGCAAGCGTCGCGTTCCTTCTTCTGCCGCCAACCCTCTCCGGTGTCAAACCGGCGAGATCCAACACCTTCCCTGGTTCCTTCGGCAGAACCAAACACACCGCGGTTTCTTTGTGACGTATCTTAAGATCCGTGAAGAGGAGAAGGTTCACGATTTCTCCTGGAGCTCCATAAAGACCTGTTGACATTTTTATCAGTGTGTGTATGTGTGTGTGTGTGTGTGTGTGTGTGTGTATGTGTGTGTGTAGCTGAGGAACAAGCTGAGTCCGGTGGAGCTGCAGCATTTCGCCGTGCTGCTGAGGGAGTACAGGCTGGGATCACACATCGACCACTTCTGCTCCGAGCTGCTGCAGCTCTACGGAGACAATCGCAAGTTTCTGCTGCTGGGTGAGAGGCAGCAACACACACACACACACACACACACACACACACACACACACACACACACATGGTCACAGGGTGGCTGCATCCCACCAGGCGGCCACCTGGAGGCTCCAAAGTCCTCGCCGTCAGCCGCTCACATTTACGGAGATGACAAGACGAAGCAAAGGTTTGCAGGAGAAGAGCCGGATGTTTCTAGGAAATAAGTGGATGAATCAGTTGGGTTATTAATTGGAAGAAGTCTAAACCTCTCCTGAAGGTTAAAGCTCTCAAGGTAAATGTCTGTGGAGGTTCCGGGCCATCCGGGTCCTTCTGGTAGCAACCGCGCTTAATTTGGTCAAGATAAAGTCCGTCGTGGCCTCCAAGCTGCAGTCCTCTGTCCGTCCACCGGCCCTCATGATCCCCCACCACCACCAGGGATGAGACCCTTCATCCCGGACAAGGACGTCGGGGTGTTCGAGAGCTTCCTGGAGAGCATCGGGATCCGCGAGGGGGGGATTCTGACCGACAGCTTCGGGCGGATCAAGCGCAGCATGAGCAACACGTCGGCGACCGCCATGAGAGGGTAGGACGCTCCGCCCGTCGGGTCCTGGAGACCTTCGGTTCGGAGACCAGCGGCGAGGAGGTCCTCTTCGACTTCATCTTCTTCTCCCCGCAGGTACGACAGCTGCTCCCTGGCCTCGGGCTCGCAGGAGTTCAACCGACGCATCACCGACATCACGCACGACATCCAGGCGCTGGGCTTCCAGGACGTGCACGGAGACATCGAGGAGGAGGACTACTACCTCTGACGCCTCGGAGGTCCACCCGCCGTGACCGGGTGTCCCGTGGCCTGCAGGGGGCGCCGCAGCACGCTCTGGACGGACGAGGTGGAGCGCCTCCAGATCCAGGTCCACGTCGGACCCTGTCAGGGGGTAATGGTGAGCCTCTAGACCACGCGTCTCCTTCAGACAGCCGGAGGAACCTGAGGAACCCCACATAGACACTGGAGAACGTGGACACTCCACGCCTGTGGACCAACCAGGGAGCTTCTGGCTGTGAGGGGGCGGAGCTAACCGCGCCACCAGCCTGCTCTATATCTTGAGCTCTACATTTGTTTAAAATGAATAAGCATTTAATTCAATTGTTTTTTCTTATCAATTATGACATCGTAACTGTTTTAAAGCTTATAACGGACCAACCAGATTTTCTCCTGGAAAATCTACCAAACGTCACCGAGTCGTGAAAACCTGGTGTGACGTGACGGGATGTTTTTGAAGTCTAGCTTAAGGTGAAGGATTCTGCTGACGGATGAGCTGTTGGGAAACATCACATCCCGACTCGTGGCCGACCAACACCGGGAATCCGGTCCTTCCCCGGTGGACCCACGCAGAGCCTGCAGTACCTGCCGGCCACCGGGAGAGGGCGCCTGGAGATACAGAGCACTGAAGGGAGGCTCCATCATCCATCCGGCTGTGGACGAGGTTCTTCTGGAACTCACCGTTAGGCGAGGGTATGAGATGTATGACTGAAGAACTCCATGTCCATGACTTGGATAAACACATATCTGAGCCTCTTCCTCAGTGGGTCCGTCCACGAGAAGCCTGATGGTGCAGAAGCTGCCCCCCCCACCCCATCCCCTTCATGACCTTCCCATGATGCAGTGCTGCCCCCCCCCCCCCCACCCCGAAGTCACCGCTTCTGCCAGCCTCACTAAATGTCACATTCTTATTACGTAACACAAAAAACACTCCTCATTCCACGTTCACTTCATCGATATAAACTCTGCTGGAAATGTAGAGCGTTCAATCCCACGACCTCTGACACACTTTGAACACATTTCTATTATTAGTCCATCAATTCTTTAGAAGAAGCGTTTCACACAGTGACCTTTGACCTTTGGCCTTTGAGCTGGATGTTAGTGTCATCTTATCAATGAAAACACCGATGGATTGATTGTTTTTCTGTCGTTTTTCTTCACAAATATGTCATCAATATATTTGTTTTCAACCCAGGAGCAATGTGTGTGTGTGTGTGTGTGTGTGTGTGTGTGTGTGTGTACCAGCATGTGTGTGTAAATGTGATCCTAATGATGGGATTATACCTCTAATCTCTATAATAATCCATGTGGCTGCACTTACTGTCATATTTTCATCAGCCTGCTGGGGCACACAAACACTCCTGTGCAGCAGGCACACACACACACACACACACACACACACACATACATGTCAAATATGGGAGGATTATTATTTTAGCGCTAATCTGAAACTGAAACAGGTTTTGAAAGGGAAAAAAATCTAAATCTGCTCGGCCCAAAGTTCAAAATAACAGTTGTCAGGAATGTAAAAGGTGAGAAGCTTATTCATGTTGATAATAATAATAATTAGAATAAAAGAACACGGCATCGGACGCAGTTTGCATTGTTTCCTGAGGAGACTCCTGAGGTTTGCGGTTTGATCTGAGACTCTTTAGCAGAATGACCTGAGCCGTGAAGGTGCCATCTCTTGACCTCCACCCTCGGCGTCTGCAGGGATTACGGCGGCGCTGCGTCCCACGGCGGGTTATATTTAGTCGCCGGGCGCGCCGGGGGGGATCGGTGATGGTGTCACTGCAGGGATCAGCGGCGAGAAAATCCTGCCGGGTTTCGTAACGGAGTGACAGCGGCCAATCAGAGCTCGGCTGCGGCGGCACGGCGAGGAGCAGAACCGCTTAAGAAGACGCATCCTGAAATTAACAATGCCGACCCCACGACCACTTCTTCTTAATGCAGGCACGGTGGATTCTTGGGGATGTTTTTAATATCACATTATAAAATATCACAATATAGTTTTTATATCTAAATCCCAGGTGAAGTACAAGGTGATCAAACTGGCACAAAGGTGAACGCAAGCTCGAGGGCAAAGGAAGCCAACAATTCTGTCACGATGACACTTGGTTAAAATGTGACGTTCCTCTTTGGGAGCGAGGAGGACGGGGAGGTTCTGAGGCTCCCTCAGAGGGACAGCACCTGGAAGATGTTCTGGAGATAAAGTCACACGGAGAGGGTTTAGACGTGGACGGAGGAGGGATGGAGAAGATCTGAGTAGAAGGAGGCTGAGCTCGGAGGAGGTCCAGAGGAGGTTTATGAGCGAAAGAGGACCGAAAGGTAGATGGTGGAAGAAGAGGATGCAGGGAGTTGGGTGAAGTGGAGGAAGTGGGTTTACTGCCACCCCAGAAGGGGAAGCAGATATCGGCCACTGCATGTATTCTGACATGCATGACTCCATTCTGCAAATAAACTGCTTCCCCCGCCTGCTGCTGTTGTTGCTGATGTTGTTGTTGTTGTATTGTTGTTGTTGTGTTGTTGTCGTTGCTGTTGTTGTCGTTGTCGTTGCTGTTGTTGTTGTCGTCGTATTGTTGTTGTTGTTGTTGCTGTTGTTGTTGTCGTGTTGTTGTTGTTGTTGTCGTCGTATTGTTGTTGTTGTTGTTGCTGTTGTTGCTGTTGTTGTTGTCGTATTGTTGTTGTTGTCGTGTTGTTGTTGCTGTTGTTGCTGCTGCTGCTATGCTCGGGTCTCAGTCCCTCGGAGGTTATTTACATTGTTCCGTCCGCTGCGTGGCGCGCGCTCGGGCGTGGTGACGTCACCGCGGGGCAGCCAATCACAGGGCGGTGAGCTTAGCGCGGTCTCGCGCCGGCTATAAAGAGCTTTGACAGCTGCGCGTGCGAAGCTCATCCTGTGTTGGAACTTCCGCCGGCGGGTGGAGACATGGCGGCGGCGGCGGCGGCGGCGGCGGCCGGGCAGCCAGGACCCGCCGGACCCGTCGGTACCGTCGGACCCGGAACCGTCGGAACCGTCGCCCCGGGCGGAAAGAAGCCGCCGGGGAGCCGCAGGGGCCGGGACAACTGTCGCCGGAGACAAGCCGCGCTGCTGTTCCTCAGCAACATCTCGCTGGACGGCCGTCCGCTCCGGAGGGAGTCGCTCCAGGACGCCGCGGGACGCCCGCCCGGCCAGCCCGGCCAGCCCGAGCCGGAGGCGCCGGAGGCGGCGGCCGAGCCCGGCGGGCTGCCGCCGCCGCCACCGCCGGCCGGCTACGGGACCTTCTTCCCCGCCGACGCCAAGAGGAGCGGAGCCGGGCCGCTCGGCGTGCCGTCCATCCTCGTCCTGCCGTCGGAGCCCGGGCTGGCCGAGGCGGGCGCCGCCGAGCTGCTGCTCCGGCGCCGCAGAGGCTCCGTCCCCTCGGCGGGGAGCGCCGACCTCCTGTCCCCGTCCAGGACCGACCTCCTGTCCCCGTCCAGGACCGACCTCCTGTCCCCGTCCCCCTCCGGCGCCTCCCTCCTGTCGGCGTCCCCGTCCAGCGCCAGCCTGCTGCCGTCGCCGGTGGGTCCTCGCAAGTCCTCCACGCTGCTGTCGGTCCAGAGCTGCAGCTCGGTGTCCTCCGAGCTCCGGCACAGGTGAGACGGCGTGTGCGTGTGCGTGTGCCCGTGCCCGCGGTTGTGCACGGCTCGGCCGGTTGTGATGTCTTTGCACGGCTTCTGGAGGAGTGGATCCAGAGGCAGCTCCAGGAACACCTGAGGGTGAAGACCCACCAGGGTCTCCATCCACCTGATCTAGCAACAGAGATTCTATTTCTGCAAGTCACCAGAGATGTGTCAGTGCTCTCGGTCCTCCGGAGAGGACAAGTTCTCCTCCGGGCGAAGTGACGCGCTGGCTGAAGTTTGGGCTCCGAAAGACCTCGGGAACCCTCTCGGGAGGGTGAAGGAGGGAATGCTTGTCCATCTGGGTGAGGGAACGGCTGAAGGTCTATGGGACTGACAGCTGACCTTTCCAGGCCAAGCTCTGCCCCCAGACCTGACCTGCTGGGATTGCATGATGGACGGATGGATGGACGGACGGATGGATGGACGGATGGATGGATGGATGACCTATGAGCTGCTTTAGTTTGTTCAGAAGGTGTTGGACCTTTTAGTTTGTTTTGCTGTGTGAGTTTATAAAGGATGTGAGTTTATAAAGTTTTGTGAGTTTATAAAGGATGAATGATTCTGGCCTCTGGAGCCTCGCTGACCGGCGCTGATGTTTCTCTTGCGGGTTTGACGTCGTACAAAAGCAGAATAAAGTCTGTGGTGCTCTGAGCCTCCTGGCCGTGGGTGCTTCTGGTCGCAGAGGTGCGGCCTCGATGGCGCTGTGGGTTTTGTAGAGGAAGTGAAGCTGCGAGCGGTCGGAAACCACAAACTGACGTTTCTGAGCGGAGCGGCTGCGTCAGAACCTCTTCTCTGCCGCCTCGCTGCTCCGTCGAGCGACCCTGGGCCGGCCGGACCCGTCCGAGCCAGAGGCCGGACTCTTCGTCCCGCCCCTCCTCCTCCTCGCAGAAGGTCAGCGCCCGCGGGCAGCCATGTTTGTTTGTGTCCGTGGATCCAGGCGTCAGTCTGAGGCTCTCTGACTTCCCCGATCCTTTCTGGGGTCGGGCTGCAGCTCCCCCACCTTCTCTTCTCACCTCCGTCACCACGGCGCCTCTTTGAGACGCAGCTTCCGCCCAGGTGTGTTTTCTGGGTTCTGCTGCCCCGTCCCCTCACTGGACACACACACACACACACACACACACACACACACACACACACACACACACACACACAGCTCAGAGCACTGCCTCAGCGTCCAGCAAACTATGGCAGACATGTTGAGTTTCCTGAGATGGGACGAGCCTCACAAAAGTGTGTGTGTGTGTGTGTGTGTGTGTGTGTGTGTGTGTGTGTGTGTGTGTGTGTGTGTGTGTGTGTGTGTGTGTGTATATGTGTATATGTGTGTATGTGTGTGTGTGTGTGTGTGTGTATGTGTGTGTGTGTGTATGTGTGTATGTGTGTATGTGTGTATGTGTGTATGTGTGTGTATGTGTGTGTGTGTGTGTGTGTGTGTGTGTGTGTGTGCTCCTGGACCAAACGCTGCTCCTCAGCCTACACCCTCTGCTGCGCATGGCGTCCGACAGGATCATTAGTCCGGCTGTGACTGGTGTGTGAAGCGGCGCCAGGTGGATTCATTCACCCCCTGAGCACACACACACACACACACACACACACACACACACACACACACACACACACACACAGCCTGTGTCTCAGGTCCGACCCAGCCCCTCCCCCCTCTCTGTGAGTCGCCATGGTATTCGTACCCGCATATTTGGGCCGGCTCTTGTTTTTGCCGGTCCGCAGGCGGGAGCCCAGGCTGCACGCCGGGCGCCACGACCTCCGTTGGTCCGAGCATCAGTGCCTCCCTGAGCCGGAGTCCAGCGGGCCGGTAAACACCACCGAACCTTCAGGGTTCGGAGATACCCTGATGTGGACCTGATGTGGACCTGATGTGGACCCGTGAAAGGCTGATATTGCCTGGTTTGATGTGAAGCTTGTGAAGTTTGATCAGATTGATCTTCATAGAGGTCCTGACTGGGACCCCCTATCAGTATCTGAGGAACCTGATGACCCTCTAAATCAATGCCTTCATCCAGATTAATGAGTTTGCAAGATAATCTGATCACATGTGCAATGTGACAAACTCTCTCTCAGTGATCTAACGTTCAAAAAAAACCCAATCCTCCTTCTCCTTCTTCTTCTGGCCGGTGCTCCAGCTCTGCCTGGTCTTAGAAGCACCTCCACGCTGGGCTCTGGATGGAGCCCTCAGCCCCAGAAGGTCCACCAGCAGCTGGGTGGAGACCGTCTCCTTCACATGGAGGTCTGACTGCTTGAAGGAAACCTGGGTGATGATTATGACGGTTTGGCTGTTTGATCACATTTTGTTTGTGCGTTTGTTAATATTTGCCTTCTGTCTGGAGTGTTTTTGCACCCAGAAAATGAAACCTAACCCATAATCAGCAAGTATTGAATTAATCTGGCAATTAACTAGATTCAAATTTTAATCGCATTTGTAAAATCGTATGTATGTTTATCACTAAGTGTGTGTGTTCAGTGGGCTAGTAATATATCCTGGGTGTATTACTGTGAGAAGTGGTCTTCTGACTTTAGGTAGGTTAGTGAGGGTTGGGTGACCTCTGAAGACGAGAGGCCACACCAGAGAAGAAGACACACTATTACACAATATTCAGAGTATTTCCGCCGTACTTTATTATTCATCAGTTGTCGTACAGTGAGAACGTCACTAAAATTAGCACGGAGGAGAGCGGAGACCATCTCAAGGCTTCCAGCTTCACATGTCTGCTTATATAACAGATTGAAGCGTGAGGGACGCAGGAGAGGAAATGAGGTCTGGAGGTTCTGCGTGAGAACCGGATCCTTCTTTGCAAAGAGAAGCTGGCGTGAATGTGGGACGGGACGGGACGGGACGGGACGGGACGGGACGGGAGGTCCAGCTGTGGGATCCAGAGCAGCACATGGATGTGCACATGTGCAGAGTCAGGAGATAAAAATAACACATTACAGTAAGATAAACAAAACATTTCATCTTAAGCTATATGAACCTTTGTTTTTTTTTTCTTAAATAGTGAAAACATTCATCGGCTCATTATTTCCACTGCTGATCCTGCACTCGGGGTGGGGGGGGGGGGGTATGTCTGCTGTGATTGGCTGAGAGGCAGGTCCACCCTGGACCAATCACAGGCCACATCTAGAGACCTCCAACCACTCACTCTGGAAGGTGAGGTCCTCCACGAAGCTCCTGCATGTGTTTGGACTGTGGAGGAACCCGGAGAACCTGAGGAACCCCACACACACTTGGAGGACATGGAGCCTCCACACAGGAAGCGGGAATCCGAGCGGCGTGGGGGCGGGGCTAACCACCGCTCCAGCACCATCAGCCACAGTAGTGATGGTCCAGTCGAGTCCGGTCCGGGTCCGGGTCCGGATCCGGGTCCAGGTCCGGGTCGGCCCACGTTTGTTGGTTTGGCAGCTCCAGGCGGCTGGAGGGCCTCACTTCTGGAACGCTGGAGCAGAGCAGTTATCAGAGTCAGCGGGAACTCTGATTAGTCAGGAGGTTAAACACACCCTGTGGACACACACACACACACACACACACACACACACACACACACTCACATACAGTGGAATTTGACTGACATCATCTGTGTGTCTTGGTGTGTGTTTGTCTTAACTTGCCTCTCAATTGAGAACAGAGCTGCCCCCCCTTCCACCGCCACGCCCTACAAACACACACACACACACACACACACACACACACACACACACACACATACACACACCCTTCAGAGAGCCAGAGCAGGCTTGCTGTCTGAGCCGCCAGTGTTTGACTGCAGAGGAGAGGTTGCACCTGGAGGAGCCCTCAGGTCTCCTGAGCCCAGGTCAGATGTTCTTCTTGCCTTCTTGTCTGGAACTGGAGCTCCAGAAGCTTCTCAGCGAGACACTTCTAACCACCCATGATGTTCGTCGGTCATGATGGCTGCACGCCAGGGGGCGGAGCTTCACCCAGGCGGGTCAGCCGTCAATCACAGGACCACAGACGGACAGTAGCTTGATAGAAGAAGATGATCGATTTGAATGATCGCAGATCAGAAACCTGCGCTGCTTTGAAAGCCTGTCATCAGCCACTGGCACCTGATTGGCCGACGACCCTCCCACATGACTCACGCATGATGTTTGTTTTGGAGAAGAACCGGTCAGGCCAAGACACACACACACACACACACACACACACACACACACACAGAGTCTCCGCTTTCTTTTTGGTATTTGTCGCTGAAGAGGCAGCAGAAGATGAGGAGGATGTTTCTTGGTAAATGAAGCTGGACAAGTTTGTTAATCTGGTGATGTAACACACCGCAGGCTGCTGATGACCCTGTGTGTGTGTGTGTGTGTGTGTGTGTGTGTGTGTGTGTGTGTGTGTGTCTCGGGGTGGGGGTGGGTGTGCTTGCTTGCTCCATCAGACATCCATGTAATCTACAGAACATTCAGTGTCAGATGTGTGGACAGATTGTTCTTATACCCTTCTGCTTGGTGTGTGTGTGCGTGTGTGTGCGTGTGCGTGTGTGTGTGCGTGTGTGTGTGTGTGTGTGTGTGTGTGTGTGTGTGTGTGTGTGTGTGTGTGAGGTTGGGATTTAAACAAGGATTTAGGTTTGGGGGTATTTAAAGCTGTGGGTGTGTGTGTGTGTGTGTGTGTGACATTGCAAGTCAACATGCAGCCAACAGAGATGTTTCAAGGTCTCTGACCATCGATTATCTCTCTTTTACACACACACACACACACACACACACACACACACACACACACACTTGTGCCTCCATCCAAACCCAGGCCCCTCAGCTTCTTCACCTGGACAGCTCAGGCTCTGTGACCGCCAGAGGCTGCTGGACCTCACAAGTATAGCAGCTCCTGCTCTTTCTGACCCCACAAGTGCAGTGAAGTCCGTCTGTGGAGGACCATCAGAACATCTCCTGTCGGGTCTCACCTCGTCTGTACTTTAACACTCGGTGTGTTTAAATACCAGCGAAGCTCCGGAGGCGATGAAGATGACCTTCACGTTCTAAGGTGTTGAGGAAAAAAGAACAGGAGTGTCCGTTAGTATGAAGCTCATCTGGGTGAAGAAGACCATAAAGAGCCTCAGGATCTTCCTCTTCTTCTCTCCATTGGGCTGCTCCCCCTCATCTGCCTCCATCCACGAACCTCCTGTCCTCTTCTCCTCCATCCATAAACCTCTCCTCTGGTCTTCCTCCGGACCTCCTCCAACCTCAGCTCCCGTCCACCCAGATCTTCTCCATCCCTCCCCTATCCATGTTCAAACCATCTCAGTGTGACTTTATCCCCAGAACATCTACCATGTGCTGTCCCTCTGATGGACTCCTTCCTGATCCTCTGGTCCTCTCCATCCTCGTCTCTCTCCATCTCTGCGGCGGGAGGCTGCAGAGATGGAGATGTGAAGGTTCTCCAAACCAGACACCATGGCTGCTCTCCACCTTCACTGCTTCAGCAGATGAAGCCCCAGCGTTGGTATGTTTGAAATCAGGTGGACGTGAAGATCTGAGCAGTGTGGACCGTCCAATCACTCTGCCCCCCCGCAGACCAAGGATGGAACTGAAGCAGATGTCTGAGGTTTGGTTTGGTGAGAACATCCAAACATTCACCCTCTCATCCAGACGGCTGGACCATGCAGGGTCTCCACTCAACCTACTGCATGTGAGAGGAACCCGGAGAACCCAGAGGAACCCCATGCAGACATGGGTAGAACATGGAGGCTCCACACAGCAAGGAACCCTGAGGGAATCCAACCAGGGACCTTCTGGCTGTGAGGAGGAGGAGCTCAGCTCTGAACCGGGATGTGAGTTAATTGTATGGTGCTGATCTTCTCCTGAGAGGAAGGCTGACAGGTCCACCGACTGAAGCTCCTCAAGCTGTGAAGCTCCTTGACCTGCATTGACCTGGTGAGACTCTGACAGTGAAGGTTCTCCAGAGAAGAAGAAGGAGGAGGAGTGAAGAAGGATGGTGATGAATCAAGCAGATAACAATCCGAGGCGAGTGGAGAAACAAACAGCCCTCAAAGGTTCTCCAGCTATTTTGAGAACCTGGTGATGGAACCCGTTATTTCTGGATCACAGCTTTTCTTAGCCTGCTGCTCTGAGCCTGGACCTCCACGCCGTCCGTCTCCTGTCCTGAGCCTGGACCTCCACGCCCTGCAACATTCCCAGAATGGTGGTGTGGTGGATTTCTCCACCAACATGAAGTTTCTCCACCAGTGTGGAATTTAAATTGGGTTGGTGAAGGTTGAAACCTTCAGATACCTCGGGAGAGCTTTACTTCATCCGTCTCGTCCAGGATGAGTTTCATGATCTCGGTTTGTTCGTTCCAGTCAACCTTCAGGAGGTTCTTCCTGGAACCTCCATGTAGGTTCAGCTCTGCAATGTGTGAAGAACATGGTTAAAGACCTTGAGTCAATCAGAGTTTGTTGGGTTCGGGTGAGATGTTCAATCAACAGTGACAGTCAGCAGTCCTTTGGTTGTTCTATGATGATCTTCATGACTCCTTGGCCTTCTCTGAAGAACCAGAAGGTGTCTGTGTTTCCACCTTTGGAGTTCCAGAGGTGGTTCGCCCCAGCCAGACCTTCCCAGGACCACCTCCGAGGTTCTCGGCACCTCCAGAGCCGCCGTCGCCCGCTGGGTTCCCACGCGGCGGACGCATTCCAGGGCGGTGGTGGAACTCTGAGGAGTGACGGTTCCCGTGGAAACCGAGGCCGAGAAGGTTCCGTCACATGACCTTCTGGGTTAAAGATAGTTTGGCTGGAGGAGGACGTGGAGGTTGTTTTCTGTCTAGATGTTCTGACTCCCAGCCTTTATTTAGCTCCCACAGCACCAGAGGCCTATTTGTAGGTCTCTGGTAATCAGATTACATTCATCTCCCTGATGGGTCTGGGGCTGGATGCTCCAAAGGGTGAAGATAGAAGTTTCCACAGGACATCTACTTCATGAGGACCATGAGGCTTTTTTTAGATCCTGGATTTTTCCATGTGAAGCAGAACAACGCTCAAAAATGCTCAGCTCCACCTTCAGCTCCACCTTCAGCTCCACCTTCAGCTCCACCTTCAGCTCTGCACTCGAAGTGTGAGGAGCAGCTCCAAGAGGTCCGATGTCAGAGAGACGTCCACCCAAACGTCAGACTGGTATCAGAAGAACACCTCTCAGAGGTGTGACCAGCAGCTGGTGTAGAAGATCACTTTGGAGTGATGTGGACTCAGACGGAGGAGATCACCTCCCCTCTGACGCCCCTCTGACCATCGGTCCATCTCAGACCATCGGTCCCCGTAGGAGATAGACTCCGGGCACATGTTGTTACTGCAGATGTCAAGGTTGGAGATGTCTGAGGCTTCAGAGCGTCTCTGCGGTCATGCGTCCATCAGTGGAGGAGAGCGTAGGTCCTGGTAGGACACCTTCAGCAGGAGGACCAGGACATCAGGACAGGACTTCTATAAATATCCGTGTACTGCCAGCAGGTGACCTTCGTTCTTCTAACCCTCTGGTTGTCCCATCTGTTTCTGGTCCTGCAGCAGTCAGACCTTTCCTCACCAGGAGGACGTCCGCATCGGTTCCCGGTGCTCTGCCTGGGTTCTCCAGGTTCTCCTGCCTGGGTTCTCTCCTGGTTGAGAGAACATTACATCTCTGAGCCTCTTTCTATCATCTGAAGCAGAAGGTCTTCTCCAGCCCAGGCTGGAGCTGGACCGTCCAATGAGGATGCTTTAAACGTCCACGTCCAAACACAGACTCTGGTGTCGGAGGACCTTCACCAACCATCTGCAGACCAGCGTGAAGCTCCTCAGAGCCTTCCTAGTAGGACAGGATTCTAAACCAAACTGTGTGTGTGTGTGTGTGTGTGTGTGTGTGTGTGTGTGTGTGTGTGTGTGTGTGTGTGTGTGTGTGTGTGTGTGTGTGTGTGTGTGTGTGTGTGTGTGTGTGTGTGTGTGTGTGTGTGTGTGTGTGTGTGTGTGTGTGTGTGTGTGTGTGTGTGTGTGTGTGTGTGTGTCCGCTCCAATCTGCCTCCTGAATGTGTGTTAAATCTCTGGAGTCCGTTAATTCTCTGGAGGTCATGCAATGATGTCATTAAATATTTGTCATTATAAAATAATCTTAGTAATTTAATGATGTAACTCTACATGATGTAATTATGCAATGCTATTATGTATTCATCTAATGATGTATAATGTAATTATGCAATTATATGTTAGTGCTGCCAACTTGTCAGAATTAGTTGTGTAATTATTTCCTAACATATAATTCTGTATTTACACAGTTGTATATTAGTCATTAAGTTATGTCATTCTATATTAGTGACATAAACGAGTGAACATTAGCACGTTTATTAGTTATACGGATGATGTCATCCTAAATTCCTTTGGCGTTGTGTGTTGATGATGTCATTCAGTGACGTCTGTGTGTCTGAGGCGTCCTTGATGGCCGAGCAGTGTCACACACACACACACACACACACACACACACACACACACAGTTTTCATCAGGAAAGACTTTGGATGCTTTCTCTCTCTATATATATATATGTGTGTGTGTGTGTGTGTGTGTGTATACATATCTTTATCGCCCTTTAGTTTGATGTGTGTGGTCGGGGGGGGAGGGGGGTCCAGTTGTAGGTCATTTCCTGTAAAGAGGGTGTGTTTTTTCATGTCAAACTTCCTGTTTGTGTGGTTTCTGACTTCCTGGAAGAGCAGTGAAGGAGCTTTGCACATTTATATATTATTAAAAGTATTATTATTACCATTATGGAGATGCACGTCACAGCATGTCCTAGTTCATTGTACGTATATATGTGTGTGTGTGTGTGTGTGTGCTGATGTCAGGCAGGTTATGTAACGGCGTTGTCGTCAGGGAGCCGCCTCTTGTCTTTTGCAGATCCTTTGCGTCCTCCTTTGCTTTGGGGTTGGAGGTTGGAGGTCTGCTGACCTTGAAGGTTTTGTATTTTATTCTCAGAAGCTCAGAAGCTCCTCCTGATGGACGGCCTTTCTGGACGTCAGAAATCGGTCCAATGGAGGAGTTCATCGCACATGATAGCCTGTCAGCTAATAGCATGTAGCTGTTAGCGCTGCTCGTATTAGCAGTCCAGGACCATCACCGCCGTCCCTCTGGTGGAGGCAGAAGGTCGGCCTCACGGAGCCGGACCCGTCCCAGGTTCCCATCCTGGTCAAAGGCAGCGTTTCCTCGCCGCTGTGTCAGATGGTTTGCTCCAGGGGACGTGGCTTTCTGTAGATCTTCTCAAAGCGTGTGGTCCAGACCTGCTCTGCACAGAAGGTGTCCTCAGACTATCAGAGCCGAAGGAACATCTGTAGAAATACAATCTGTAAAAATAACATCTGACTGGACTTTGAAGAAGCTAAATTTAGTGTTTCAGCAAAGCAGATTTCTAGATTCCATTCTCCCCCTCCCTCTCTCTTTCTGTGTGTGCGTGTGCGTGTGCGCGTGTGTGCGCGTGTGTGTGCGTGCGTGTGTGTGTGTGTGCGTGTGTGTGTGAGAGACATCTCCTGTGCATGCAATGGTCTTCCTGATGTCCTCTGTTTTCCTCTGCAGGACACGGAACCTCTCCGGTGGTTCACCTCGACCCCGACACACCAAGAAGATCCACTTCATCAAGAACATGAAGCAGTACGACACCCGAGGCAGCAGGTGAGGTGGAGGAGGAGGTGGAGGAGAAGGTGGAGGAGAAGATGGTCTGGTGCTGAATGCTTTGTTTAGTAGTTGACACAGAAGCTAGGCTAGCAGGCTAGGCTAATTTGCGAGCGGAGCAAGCGGGCTTTTCCAGGTGAGCAGGTTGGATGGAAGCCATCAGAGATCCACACAGATGTAAAACCAGGATGAACACTCTTAGCATCTTCTAGGAGGACTAGTTCTCACTGCCAGTGTCGGGTAGAACAACCAAGTTGCCTTCAAAGTGTCCGTTCACGTTCGGAGGTGACCTTTGCTAACACGTAGCGGCTAAGCTAGCAGGCTGGCGGCGGGAGCACGGTGAGGCGCTCAGATGTTGAAAAACGTCCGCTGATTGTCCTTCTTCCTGGAGAAGAACAACCTGGACGGTGTTTCCCAGCTGACCTGCTCTTCTTCTGCTGCGTCCAGATCCACCACCTCCTCTCAGGGAGGTCCAGCCAGATTAGACACCTGATGCAGATCCTTCCAAAACAGACCCGAGAATCAGAGTGACAACACACACACACACACACACACACACACACACACACACTAAGCAGGTGCTCAGCCTGCACCGTGCAGACTGTCCTCACGTCACCGCCACCAAAACCTCACCAGGCAGGGAAACGCGTGACCTTGTGATGACCTCATGATGACCTCATGATGACCTCGCTGTTACGCCCACCTCACCACTCGGTTCCCATGAGCTCACCGCTCTCACGACTGAACACACACACGCACACATTATTTAATGGAAACGCTGACTGTTGTAGTGGTCTGAGCGCCGGCGGGGTCACATGACCTCCTGTGAGTCACGGACGGCAGCGTCACGCGGCGCTCGTTTCCCATGGAATGCCGGCTCCGTCGGCGGCGCTCAGATGAGGCGGGGGAGGGGAGAGCTGGGGTGGCAGGAGAAGCATCTGGACGTCGCTCACCGGCTCCTGGCTGGTTCTCTGAGGAGCTGAGGAGCTGGGAAGGAGGTCATCTCCAGATGTTTGTCCCTGAAGTGCTAATGTTATGACAAACAACCTCCCGCCCCCCCGTTATCAGCAGATCTGCGCCGGACGGGTCGCCGGCGCCGCCGCCGAGATGATTCTGCTGTTTCCACTCAAATCCCTGAGGACCTCAGGCCTGTGACTTTCCCATGCATCACTGGGAACAGGCTCTGTGTGTGTGTGTGTGTGTGTGTGTGTGTGTGTGTGTGTGTGTGTGTGTGTGTGTGTGTGTGTGTGTGTGTGTGTCCTGACGCTGCAGAGCTGTCACGGTGTGGGAACCTGCAGAAAGCGCAGCTGATAAAAACACCCCGGCAGTGTTTCCACAGCTTCCTCAGCGTTCTTCTGGAAAGGTCTGGGCTTTGGAAGGTGTGGAGATAAATCCCTTCCAGGGATAGCATCTCTTCCAGGACCTTCTCATGAGAAGAAAGTAGACATGAAGCCCGGGAGGAGGAGGAGGAGCAGCTACACACTGGTGTGTGTATGTGTGTGTGTGTGTGTGTGTGTGTGTGTGTGTGTGTGTGTGTGTATAAGAGGGCGTGTACTCTTTGGGTCTGGTTGGTTCACCAGCTGGAGATAATGACTATAAACATCTAACATCTAGCCCGAAGGCTCTGAGCAGGGCAGCAACACACACACACACACACACACACACACACACACACACACACACACACACACTTCTAATGAAATTGTCTCTTTAATTTTGCAATAACCACTTCTCCTTGGAAGAGGGCCAGAAGAGGGTCAGATGGAGGGAGATGATTGGCTGTGCCAGGCGTGGAGTCTGTGGAGAACCTCATGGAGCAGCAGCTGGGGGTCTTGCAGCTTCTCAGTCCCCAAATTGATAAAGGACCTGTGTGTGTGTGTGTGTGTGTGTGTGTGTGTGTGTGTGTGTGTGTGTGTGTGTTTCAGGATCGTGTTGATTTGTGCCAAGAGGTCTTTGTGTGCCGCCTTCTCTGTGCTGCCCTATGGGGAGAGCTTTTACCTCAGGTAACACACACACACACACACACACACACACACACACACACACTTGCTCCATGAGGGGACAGAAAGGAGGTCATGCAGGAAAGGTCATGTGTCTGACAGACGCCCCGGCCCTCCAGCCTCCAAGCCCTCAGACCTTTCCACCTGATCTCCCTCTCTGTCTCACACACACACACACACACACACACACACACACACACACACACACACACACACACACACACACACACGGGCGCCATGCTAACATGACCTCATCGTCCTATGAGCCTCAGGAGGTGATGCTAGTTCCTGATGGACACCCAGGAGAGCGAGTGAGTGAATGTGGATGAGAAAGTGTCTTTCCCACTCTCATTCACTCATTCACACTGCAGACCCCCCCCTCCCACACACACACACACACACACACACACACACACACACACACACACACACACACACACACACACACACACACACACACACACACACACACACACACACACACACACACCACCACCACAGTAGCACCTGGAGGTCTCCATGAAGACCACCTTCAGGATTCATGGCCAAGAGGCCCAGACTCTCCAGGAAACTTCTTGTCATGTTAAAGGAATTTAACACAAACCTCAGAGATTGAATGGGCGCGGAGATGAAGGAGAACGACTGGACATCATGATGTCCACACACACACACACACACACACACACCCTGCCCCAGCAGCTGTCTTCAAACACACACACCCTTTGAGATGATCTGTGCAAACAGCCCACATACCTCCTTATCATGTGGCTGCAGGAAGGGAGGTACAATCTGTACACACACACACACACACCACACCCCCCCTCTCTCACACACACACACACACACACACACTGTTGACCATGTCCAGTGTTGTGTGTGTGTGCCGAGGATCGAGGCTGAGAAGCAGGTCAGGTGATCCCTCTGACCTTTTGACCCCTGGGTCACAGCCCCCCCCGTCAGTCAGGATGTTTCTGGATGATCACCAGAAGATCTCCACCCGACTGGTCAGACCTCCTCCAGCCTGCAGGAACATGGTCCTCAGCCCTCACCTTCTGCACGTACTCTGGTGTCGCCCACGGGACACCACCTGGTTGATTGAAAGAAACCAGATGTTTGGATCACATGTGGAGATGATAGAACCACCTTCATCCTCAACATCTAACCTCCACCAGGTCCGAGAGTCCTCCTCTGGTCCTCAGAGTCCAGGGGTGGCTCCGGGACTCACCTGGGTCTCCAGCCCGCTCACCCCGTCTTCTGCCGCCGCCATGACGTTCTCACCTAAACTCGCATCTCCTCAGACCTGAACATCTCCAACCCGTGTCTCCGTCCGTCCCCAGTGACCCCACCTTGAACCACCCCCGCAGGAGACACTCGTCCGGGAACATCTCCACCACCCTGGAGATGCTGCCTGGCCTGGAGGGCTTCCACTTGGACACCTACGGCAGGGTACACACACACACACACACACACACACACACACACACACACACACACACACAGGCAACATGGTGATCTACGTACCAATCTCTCTCTCTCTCTCTCTCCTGTGTCAGTCGGTGTCGTACGCCCAGTTCCTGTATCCCACCAACGCCCTGGTCAGGCAGAAGCCGTCGTCGGCCAGCGACCTGGCGCTGCAGATCCCCGTGTCCAGGAGCACCGGCAGCGTGCCGGGGAGGAGCTTCCCTCCCAGCAGGCTCAACAGCACCGTGGGGCTGGACCTGGGTGAGAGCCTCCACTCAAACATCTCACACTGAGCGACGGCCGAGGTCTTCAGACCCGGGGAGCCTCCATGGACGCTCAACCGACCAACACTGCTGTCCCTCAGAGTGCTACCTCTGACATCCATGAGTGTGTCTGAAGCTGCACACACACACACACACACACACACACACACACACACACACACACACACACACACATCTGTGTTGCGTTAATGAGAGGCTGAGGGTTAGTGCTAAATGCGGGCCTTGTCACTGTCACACAACACTGTGTGTGTGTGTGTGCGTGTGTGTGTGTGTGCATGTGTGTGTGCGTGCACACACATATTGCTGAATCGTATTTTTAGTCGTGTGACGCACAGACACACACAAACCCACCATTTTACTGATTGATCTCGCTGATCCTTCTACAGCCATTGGCCCCGCCCCCACGGGTAGCCCCGCCCCCACGGGTAGCCCCGCCCCCACGGGTAGCCCCGCCCCCTTACCAGCTAAAGGGCACATTCCCTTTAAACGTGCAAGAATGCAGCAGTGAATTCCAGAAGACGTCCACATCAGCAGGGCACGTCTACTTCGACCAGACCGACTATTGATTATCAATATATCAGGGATCAATCACATAACTGATTGACTGGCATACATTCACACACTGTGTGAATGAGAGGGTGAATGTTTGATAGTGTCTATATGAGGCCCTGTTAAGCTAAGCTAAGTGAGGCTAAGGATGTGGAGGTGTACACCTGTTATTTATGACCTTTTGTGTGTGTGTGTGTGTGTGTGTGTGTGTGTGTGTGTGTGTGTGTGTGTGTGTGTGTGTGTGTGTGTGTGTGTGCGCGCAGGGCTGGAGGACGTGACAGACTACGACCCCAACCTCCTGAGCGACCCCCAGTGGCCTTGTGGGAAACACAAGCGGGTGCTGATCTTTGCCTCCTACATGGTGAGACCCTGCATGAAGCCGTGAACCAGAAGGTTCCTCCTCACAGCCACAAACCTCCTGGAGAACCTCCTCCGCTGTCCTGGAGAGGAGCTCCAGACACACACCTAATCTGGCTCTGAGACACCGGTGGAGATCAGAGAGACTTGAGGAGAGCAGGGAACAAGCATGTGGATTAGAGAGGACACACACACACACACACACACACACACACACACACACACACACACCACACACACCTCTTTCACGTCAATATAATCATCCTATAGGCAGCAGCTTAGTTTTATCCCCCCACTGAGATGAATTAAAAATTATCAACACACACACACACACACACACACACACACAGGATCAGTAACAAAGCGGCCCACCTTCACATTAAGCTTCTCAGATGGATTACAGTAACAGTAATGATGTGTGTGTGTGTGTGTGTGTGTGTGTGTGTGTGTGTGTGTGTGTGTGTGTGTGTGTGTGTGTGTGTGTGTGTGTGTGTGTGTGTGTACATTGATCTTCCCCCAAGTGTCAAGTCTTAGAACTAGATCAAACACTTAAATGCTTTGGTTTGGCACACACAAACACACACACACACACACACACACACTGTGGCAGTGAGCGTAGTCACCCAGAGACCCAGAAGCTCCAGATGTGATCCTCTAACCTTTAGTCTTCTGACTGGGTGAGATGGTGGAGAAGAGGTGGAGGAGCACGTGGGAGCAGGTTGGATCAGGTGGAGGAAAGAGGATCGTCCAGAATGGAAGGTGGAGAAGATGGAGGTGAAGAGCAGCCGTGGTGTCTGGGTTGGAGACTCTGAGGAGAAGGCAGGAGGCAGAGCTGGAGGCAGCAGAGATGGAGATGTGGAGGTTCCTCTGTGGGAGTGAGGAGGATGGAGAGGATCAGGAAGGAGTCCTGCAGAGGGACAGTCCATGGTAGATGTTCTGGAGATAAAGTCACGCTGAGATGGTTTGGATTTTGACAGAGGAGGGACAGAGAAGATCTGGGTGGATGGATGCTGAGGTTGGAGGAGGTCTGGGGGAAGACCTGAGAGGAGCTTTATGGATGGAGGAAGGCAGCTGGTGTGAGATGAGAGGGTTGGATGGAGTCACAGGTCTGAAGGTCTCTGAATGATGACCAAAGGACTGATCCCGGTCAGATGCTCTTGAGGTCCAGATGTCGTGTGTGTAGAAGAAGCGAGGAACGTGCAGATGTCCTCACACACCTGCTGCTCTGGTCCTGCAGACCACGGTCATCGAGTACGTGAAGCCCTCAGACCTGAAGAAGGACATGAACGAGACCTTCAAGGAGAAGTTCCCGCACATCAAACTCACCCTCAGCAAGATCCGAAGGTCAGTGACACCTCACCTCTGCAAAGGTGTGTGTGTGGGTGTGTGTGTGTAACCCTGTGTGTGTGTGTGTGTGTGTGTGTGTGTGTGTGTGTGTTTGCAGCCTGAAGCGGGAGATGCGTGCGGTGGCCGAGGACTGCGGCCTTCAGCCGGCCTCCATCGCCATGGCCTTCGTGTACTTCGAGAAGCTGGTCCTTCAAGGCCGCCTCAACAAGCAGAACAGGTACTGCAGGACACGACCAGCAGGGGGCGCTCTTCCCTTCTCTTCTCTTCTCTTCTCTTCTCTTCTCTTCTCTTCTCTTCTCTTCTCTTCTCTTCTCTTCTCTTCTCTTCTCCGCTCTTCTCTTCTCTGCTCTGCTGATGGTCTGAGGGACACGCCGATGTCGTGAAGGTCAGGCTGAGGTTGTCCTCAGGCGTCTACTGATGTCGTCGGGAGCAGAAGTTAGCAGCTCCCCTCTCGGCAGAAGGTCCCTGCAGGCGTGGAGTCTCCATGTTCTCCTGTGTCTGCACGGGTTCCTCAGGGTTCCAAACACATGCAGGAGCTTCATGGAGACCCTGCAGGGTCCAGACGTGTGAATGAGAGGTTGGAGGTTGGAGGCCCTGAGATTGGCCTCTCAACCAATCCCAGCAGGGATTGGTTGAGAGGGCTCGTCCACCAGCCCTGGTGCAGGTCAGGAGGTCCAGTTCAGGAATGAATGAACAAGGTTCTTGTCCAGGACATCGGGAGCGAGCATGAAGAAGTTGTCGGTTGTCAGTGAAGTCCAGGTTGACTTCCAGCTCCGTCGTCTGGAGAAGGTCAGCGTGTCTCCGGAGCTTCGACACAAACACCCGATCAGATCTGGACCGTATCGATCCGTGAAGATCACCGATGATACCGGCTGGTGGCAGGAGGTCTCCTCTGGTTCCATCCAGGCAGAAGAAAAGCCCACGGCGCCCTCTGCTGCCTCACACGTGTCTGCATCATCTGCCAGCCGTTGCTGTCTGGAGCTCATGAAGATCTTCTGTCCCATGCTGATGTTCCGTCTCATCAGAGGACCTCCTGCTGATCCATGTCTCTGTCCACACAGGAAGTTGGTGTCTGCTGCCTGCATCCTACTGGCTGCCAAGATCAGCAGTGACCTCAGGAAACAGGAGGTCAAACACCTCATCGACGTGAGGACAACACACACACACACACACACACACACACACACACACACACACACACACACACACACACACACACACACACACACACACACACTGGGTGCTCAGGTGGTGGAAGCCCAGCAGGTCCCAGCAGCTGGAAACTCCAATCTGTCGATCAAACTATAAGATCTTCCCGCTCCTAGCATCATCTACTGCCCCTGAAGATCAGTATGTGATCCTGTTGGATGGGTGAGATGTTTGGCTGAATGCAGGTCAGGAGGTCTTCTCTCCCGTGTCCTCGGTTGGACCCGTTCTCTCGATGATCCACTTCTGGCTCTAAATTGATAAGAACATCTTCACAACCATCTCCAGAGGTCCTGCTGGGCCCGGCTTCTCTCCAGGAACCACCTGGGCTCCTTAATCACACAAGAAGTAGTGGTGGTCCAGCGGTGCTCCTGGCAGAACCTGACGAGACCTTTACCCTCTGGCCCGCAGAAGCTGGAGGAGCGTTTCCGGATCAGCCGCAAGGAGCTGATCTCCTTCGAGTTCACCATCCTGGTGGCCCTGGAGATGGCGCTCTACCTCCCCGAGAGCAAGGTCATGCCCCACTACCGGCGGCTGGTGCAGCAGCAGCAGCTGTAGCCTCGTTGTAGCTCCTTCTGCTCACAGACCTGGAGGTCGAAGCCAGGTTGTCCCAAATCGAAGCCAAGACTCGCCGGTTCCACGTGGATCTGGATTCCAGATGTTTGTTTCAGGTCCACAGGTCACGCAGTCTCCTCCACCCCTGTGATCCTCAAAGTGCCTTCAGAGGAAGATCTACCAAGTCCTGCGCCTTCTTCCTTTCGGGCCGGTCATCAGACGACCGGCCGTCGACGGAGCTCCGTCTTCTCCCGGAGCCGCCAAAGGTCTTCCCCGGAACAATCACTGTGACGTCCTGGAGCAGGAGAAGCAGGGACCTTCTCCAGGAGCTCCGACATTAAGCCCAGGAGGACCCGGCTTCGCGACCGCGCTTCGGCGGGCGACCGGCAGAAGCAGCCAATCAGCCGCCGACACGTCCGTTCCTTCGGCGTTCACCAGAGGGTGGAGAACCTCTGGAGGGAACATCAGCCCGACCACCAGGTGGCTCAGCAGACTCCTCCTGGAGGTCAGCAGCACCAGAAGGTCACGCACAAAGGCGGATTTTCAGAAGAGCAGCCCAGAGATGCACCTTGTCTTCTCCTGATCAACATTTCCACAAGTCCATTAGAAGGTCGCAGGGTGACGTGAAGCCAGAAGGTTTCAGGTTCTCTAGATGAGGGTTCTCCATCTTCTCCAGCCTAGTTTCTCTCCATGTTCTCCAGCCTGTGTTTTGATAATAATAGTAATAATAATAATGATAAATATATTTATTGAGCACAAATCTGATCCTGTAGTGATGGATGTGATGGGGCTTGAGGCCTCCAATGAACCTCCTGCATGTGTTTGGTCTGTGGGAGGAACCTGGAGGAACCCATGCAGACGTAGGAGAACACCTTTTGAACCCAGCAGGACCTCCTGCTCCGAGGAGACGGTGACCTCCGTGATCCTCTGCCTGGGTTCTCCAGGTTCTCCGTCTTCTTCCCTCGGTCCAACGGTCCGCAGGTTCTGTGAAGACCATACTGTTCATAGGTATGATTGACAGGTGGCCTGTTAAGCCCCGCCTCTGGCCCCACAGTTCGCTGTGATTGGCTGCGAGCCCACGGATCTCGATGTTGACACCAAATATCTCCCGGGGTTCCTTGTCCATGGGTCTCCGGCGAGACCTCGGAGGTTCTAAAGGAACCCACGTTCCACACTGTGAACAAACGGCGAGGACAGCCCTCCTCGGCTTCCATGGGTCTTCTGCCCGAGCGGGCGGCGGTTCCTCGGTTCCTCGGTTCCTCGGAGAACCTCTCCCACCAGCAGCCTCTCCGTTTACTGCACTTTGCCTTCTTCCCTCGTCCACTGTGAACCCGGCGCCCTGCCGGCTGGGAGCTTCTCGTTCGTCCCAGAAGAAGATGCAGGAACCGGTGGAGAGCGGAGGCTCGGATCGGAACCTTCGATGAAGCTTCCAGAAGGTGCTTCAAGGTCGTCCTTCCTCGCATTTGAGTGTTTTCGTCTCTTTCTCTTCTGCGTTCGGTTCTGGGATCCTCAGAGAACAGATGGATCCCAGGTCCACGCAGGAGCTCCGGCCTTCTGCTCACATTTCACCCGCCGACAAACCAAAAAGGGAATTTCCTGACTTGACCTGGCGAACGAGAAGATCTGCAAACCGATGACTGAATGAACGAGACGAGCGCGGCGAGAGCGAGGACCCGACGCGTCTGAAGGAACCTGAAGGAACCCGAAGGAACCGGAGACGTGGACGACGGAGGCGGACGTTTCCCCCGAATGATGACCTCGAGATGAGAGAAACCACCTGGAGACCAGCCGGCGCCTCCTGGCCGAGTCACTTCCTGTTTCCTGTGAGAAGGTCTTTTCTCTACATTAGAGAGCCCGACGTTCTTCTGGGCAGCTTCTCCTCCTGTTGTCCTCCAGCACCTCCGTCTGTCAGTGGACCGGTCCATCTGGACGTTGGTCTTCAAGACCTCCTGACGCATTTGAGGCTTTCTGTCCTAAAACTGTGTAAGCTGTTGTTTTTGTTACATCTGTGTTTTCTTTGTATTTAATTTATATAAATGATATTAACGTGCTGATGGAGGCGTGAACCTCCTCCTCCTCCTCCTCTTCCATCTTCCTCCTCCTTCAGAGGCGTCACTGCAGTAGATTTGAATTCCCATCATCTCCGTCCACCGATGTCGCCTCTTTGAGTTTCTGTTTCCGGAATCTTCTTTGGTCTCCGGCCGGTCAGCAGCTCCTTCCAGGGCCGGAGCCGCCTTGTTTATAGAAGTGCTATATTTTGTAAAAGGCGTGAAGAGACGGTGTGTTTGTGATAAAAGCTGACGTCGGCCCGTGTTTATTCCGTGTGTCTTCATTAAAAGTCCTTGGTGTTCCGGACTGGTCCCTCAGGTCTTCTTCTCGCGTCTCCAACGTCCGACCCAGAAGATCCGTTCCCGCCGGTCCGATGGGAAATGAAGCCGCTCTGCCAGGCGTTCGCTGCAGATCTTCACTTTATTTGACATTCAACAAACATTGTTATCCTAATTCACGATTGATTTATTGATTGATTGATTGATTGATTGATTGATTGACGGTAAACGTTATTTTCCTTTTAATTCTGTTTTTCCAAAGTCAGTCAAACTCCTTTCTCACTTTTAATCAACATGTTTTATTTGTTTCTAAATCAGTTAATTAGTTAGTTAGCTCGTTAGTTCCTTCTTTCTTTTTCCATCTCCTTCTTTTTCTTCCTCATAAAAGTATCTACAAACCTCCACAATAATGTTTACAATCTCAAACGACGTCCTGAAAAGAGGACGTGAAACCGGATGCGTGGCTTTTGAAAAGCGACAAACGGTAACCATGGTGACAAAACACCGGGGGGGCAGTAGGTCAAAGGTCACTGGAAAATTGGGAGCAAAAAAAGAGCAACTGCCCTGGTCCTGCTCAGAGAGCCACGGACCTTCACCTCAAAGACCAGCAAACATCAGATCCATCAAGAGACGCCAGAAGATGAGGGTGGACGAGGCGACGGCTGCAGACCAGGAAGCCAGGAGGACCATGAAGACGATGAGGAGCGGGAAGATGGGCGCCTTGAAGATCTGCAGTTACCCCTGACCATATGAGGTGGCCACAGAAGGAGAAGCAGAAGTTCTCTGGAACCCAGAAGGTCCTCCGGTGCTTCACTCCAATGAATCTGCTGACGGACGGCGGTTTCGTTTCCAAAAATGAGACAAACGGATTTGACTGATGGACGGCTGGTTGAGAACCTGCATCTTCTGGGCCTGAAAGCGGGGTTTCCACTGCAGGAGGACACGTCCAGGATCATCTCGGTCCCTCTGGCTCTCCGGTCAGGATGGGACCTGCTGAGAACCTGAGGCGGCTTCTCCTGTTCTGCTTCTTCTCGGGTGAGAACCAACTCTTTGCTCTTTCAGAAGACGGTGGAGGATCACTGGTGCCTGGAGATCCTCACCGAGGACCTTCGAAGTCTACTAGTTGGTCGGTTACTTAGTTTGATTGGTTTATTATAAAATGTATGTATTTATAAAACCTTCCTGATATCCAGTCATCCTGTGACTTGTTTGCATTTTCCTTTGGTCCTTCATCTGTTCACCACTCGCTCTGTTTGTTTGTTTCTTTGTTTGTCCCTTTGTGTGCTGGTATCTCCACACGTCCGTTGGTTTGCTGGTTCAGATGTTCATCTGCTGCTTTGCCACTGAGCTTCTATGTTTTCTTGCTCGTCCCACCGTTTACTTTCGTTTAGTTTGTCTGTTCGTTCGTTAAGAAATCTGAAAAATCCTTTGTATTTAAAAAAGATATAGTTGCCGCAATTCTGCACATCCTATTTGTTCTTAAAAATAGGCACCATCACACTTTATCTCCATTCTTCAGGCATCTTCTCACTCTCTAAGATCCTGTTGAATAATCCAGTCAGAAAATCTACCGCTGCCTCTCCTAGACACTTCCACACCTCCACAGGTAGATCATCAGGACCAACTGCTTTTCCACTCTTCATCCTCTTCAATGCCTTCCTCACTTCACTTTTACTAATCTCTGCTACTTTGTGGTCTACAATAGTCACCTCTTCTACCCTTGCCTCTCTTTCATTTTCCACATTCATCAGCTCTTCAAAGTACTCTTTCCATCTTCCCATCACTCTTCTAGCATCTGTCAGTACATTTCCCTCTCTGTCCTTTATCACCCGGACCTGTTGTACATCCTTTCCATCTTTCTCTCTCTGTTCCTGTTTTTTCTGGAAAAAGGTGTTCACTACAGCCATTTCCATCCTTTTTGCAAAATCTACCACCATCTGTCCCTCTGCATTCCTATCCTGGATACCAAATCTGCCCATCACTTCTTCATCCCCTCTATTGCCTTCACCAACATGTCCATTGAAGTCTGCACCAATGACCACTCTCTCATTTCTGGGAATATTCAGCATCACTTCATCCAACTCATTCCAGAACTTCTCCTTCTCTTCAGATTCACATCCCACCTGTGGTTCATAGCCACTAACAACATTGAGCATCACACCTTCTATTTCCAGTTTCAGACTCATAAGTCTATCTGACATTCTTTTCACCTCTAGGACGTTCCTAACAAACTCCTCCTTCAAGATAACTCCTACTCCATTTCTCTTCTATAGTACAACTTAAAGCTGCTCCTAAGCTTCTAGCCTTACTACCTTTCCACCTGGTCTCCTGGACACACAGTATCTCCACCTTTCTTCTCTGCATCATGTCCACCAACTCTCTACCTTCTCCTGTCATAGTCCTGATATTCAGAGTTCCTCCTCTCAGTCTCAGACTCTTTCCTTCCCTCTTCTCTCTCTGCTTCTGAACACGCCTTCCTCCTCTCCTTCTTTGACCTCCAGTAGCCCAGTTTCCACTTGTACCCTGTTGTTTATTGTCGCTAACCCGGGCCTCCACCCGTCCTTTAAGTTTGAGTCGGTCTGCCCTTCCTGTTGCGACCTTCTGCAGTTATCTGTCTTAGGGCCTTCTGGGCTCGGCCCCCTGAGGCCACATGGGATATTAACTCTGGATTAAAAGGTTCATTTTGAGAACCTTGTTTTACTAGAAGCAACAAGTTATCCCCATCCGTCCCTCCAGCTGCCGCCCTGACGGGCACGGAGGTGAAGGTCCACAGCCGGCTGATGGGGGATGACTTCCACATGATCTGGGCCCAGGCGGCGCCGCCGCCCGGCACCAGGAAGTTCCTGTGCAGGAACAAGTGCACCGACAACGACGTCCTGGTGGAGACGTCGGGGAGCCACGCTCAGGTCGGTCGCTTCTTGGTCAGCTATAACAACGGCCTGCACGCCGTCATCAGGGAGGTACGCCCGGGCGACGCCGGCCTCTACGCGCTGGGCCTGGGACACCCCTCAAGACCCTCCGACGCCTCCGGACCTTCCATCCCCCTGACCATCATGGAGTTTCACCTCGGGGTCATAGGTCAGTGTGATACACACACACACACACACACACACACACACACACACAAACATGGCGTGATGATGTGACGCGAGCCTCTGTTGTCCCCAGATGTGTGTGCGACGCCTCTGGTCGGTGGCGCCGCGGTCCTGGCCGAGGAGGGCGGGAAAGTCACCCTCAACTGCAACCTTTATGTGGGCCCCGGAACCAGGAAGTTCTTGTTCAGGGACCTTCTCTCCAGGCCGCTGGTGGACGCCAGCGGGCCGACGATGCGGGGCGGCCGGTACCGGCTGGACGAGGGGGCCCGGGGCTTCAACGTCACCCTGTCCCGGATCAACGCCTCCGACTCGGGAAACTACTGGTGCGCCGTGATGGACCAGAACGCGGAGAGCCTCTGCCTTCAGCTCCGGCTCTCCGTGAGGCCGGCCGGAGGTGAGCAGCAACACACACACCAACCACCAAGAACATGTCTGGGTTTTTCACAGGTTCAGGAGTCGTTCGTTTGCGAGTCTCTTGTGAGCTGTTTTTGAGTCATTCCTGAGTCGTTTTTGGGATGTTCAACAGTCATTCCTGAGTCGTTTATGAGTCGTTACCGATTAGTTTATGATTCGTTACTGAGTAGTTTTTGAGATGTTCATGAGTCGTTTATGAGTCATTCCTGAGTCGTTTATGAGTCCTTACTGAGTCGTTTATGAGTAGTTACTGAGTCGTTTATGAGTAGTTACTGAGTAGTTTATGAGTTGTTACTGAGTAGTTTATGAGTTGTTACTGAGTCGTTTTTGAGATGTTCATGAGTCGTTTGGGAGTCTTTTGTGAGCTGTTTTAGAGTCATTTCTGAGTTGTTTTTGAGATGTTCATGAGTCATTCTTAAATTATTTATGAGTAGTTCATGAGTCGTTTTTGAGTCATTCCTTAGGAGTTCCTGGGTAGTTTTTGAGTAATTCATTCACGAGTCGTTCATGAGTTGTTTGTGATTCATTTCTGAGTAGATTTGAGTGATTCCTGCGTTGTGAGTCATTTGTGAGTCGTTTTTGAGTTGTTCCTGAGTAGTTTTTAAGTCGTTTGTGATTTGTTTGTGTATTGGTCCTGAGTTGTTCGTGAATCATTCCTGAGTTGTTTTCGAGATGTTCGTGAGTCATTCGTGAGTCTCTTGTGTGTTGTTTTTGAGTCCTTCCTGAGTGGTTTTTGAGTCGTTCCTGGGTTGTTTGTGAGTCATTCGTAAGTAGTTTTTGAGATGTTCATGAGTCGTTTGCGAGTCTTTTTTGAGTTATTCCGGAGCTGTTTTTGAGTCGTTCGTAATTCATTCTTGTGGTATTCCTGAGTAGTTTTGGAGTCGTTCCTGCATTGTGAGTCATTCATGGGTAGTTTTTGAGATGTTCATGAGTCATTCTTAAGTTGTCTGTGAGTAGTTCCTGAGTCGTTTTTGAGTCATTCCTTAGGAGTTCCTGGGTATTTATTGAGTTGTTCGTGATTCATTCACGAGTCGTTCCTGAGTTGTATGTGATTCATTTCTGAGTAGTTTTGAGCCGTTCCTGCGATGTGAGTCATTCGTGAGTAGTTTTGGGGATGTTCATGAGTTGTTTATGAGTTGTCCTGAGTCATTTTTGAGTCGCTCGTGATTCGTTTATGTATTCGTCCTGAGTTGTTCATGAGTCTTTCCTGAGTCGTTTTTGAGATGTTCTTGAGTCGTTTGTGAGTCATTACTGAGTCGTTTGTGAGTTGTTTGCGAATCATTACTGAGTAGTTTTTAAGTCTTTCGTGATTCCTTCGTATGTTTTTCCTGAGTTGTTGGAGAGTCATTCCTGAGTCGTTTTTTAGATGTTCATGAGTAGTTTTTGAGTCATTCATGATTTGTTTGTCGTTTGTTTATGAGTTGTTCCTGAGTAGTTTTTGAGTCATATGTGAGTCGTTCCTCAGATGTTTTTTTTTTTTTTTTTGTCCTGATTTTCCCAAATGCTCCATTCCATGCTCGTGGTCTGGAGATGTTTTCTCCCGTAGTGTAAGAGGCTTATCTGCTCATGATGATAAATAAAGAACTAACTGATGCTGAGAATGCCAGCAGATGGTCAGTGATGCTGCGTGTCCTCCAGGCTCCCAAACACTGGTGCCCACGGCGCCGCTGATGGTGCTAACGTTCCTGATGATGCTGCTGGCGCTGCTGGTTCCCGTCATGCTGCTCCTTTTGAAGAGGAGGAGGAGGAGGAAGACGAAGAAGACCTGTCACACTGGACCGGCAGCTCCTGAGGTTGAACTTCCTGAGATGATCCAAGCCTTGATGTTGAAGACCATCGGTTGACGTGTAATCCTGAACAACAATGTCTTCTCCCAGGGTGAGGTCTACGTGAACGTGGCAAGGGAGCAGTGACGACCTCATTAACCAGTAACTGAGCACGACCAGCCCTGCGCCTCGCTGGACCACAATGAGGAGGAGATGATGATGAGGAGGAGGAGACGAGGAGGAGACGAGGAGATGAGAAGGTGACGGGGTTCCTAGTAAGAACTCCATCACTGTGGATATGAACGTTATGTTGATCTTGCTGATGGAGGCTAATGACTGAGCGAACATTAGCCGCTGAGGCTAGCTCTGCGAATTTACACACCACAGGACTTATCTTACCTTGGCTTAGCTTAGCTTAGCTTAGCTTAGCAAGGTAACGGGCGTTTGAGCAGCTGTCGTTGAAGGTTTTTGGACAGAACTGTTTAAATAAAGAAGGGTTTGTTTACCAACACTTGTAACTTGGACCATACTATACACTGAATAAAATAAAATGAATGAAATCAAAATAAACTAAATTCAAACGAGAAACAGATGATTTTAAATAAAAAAAAGAAAGAAAGAAATGCCTGGTTGTTCATAGAAGGAACCAGAAGAAAACTGGTTCCTTCTATGAACAGACGGACAAGGCAGGACAATATATATATATATATATATATATATATATGTGTGTATGTATATATATGTACGTTCACATATATATATATGTATGTACATATTCATATGTGCTAATAAACAAACATTCATACATATAAACATGTATATATATAAAGATACCTGTATACAAGCATATATACGTATGTATATATATACACACATACATATAAACATAAATATGCTAACATATAGAAATATATACATGCATACACAATTGTACAGTTGTATGTTCACAAAATATATACATACATATATTTATACCTATATGAAAATACATGTATATAAACATATAAACATTTTTGTGTCACAGCTGTTTGCCATAAAGGCATTTATTGTTGCTACACGTGTTATTCATCTACAATGCACCTCTCTTTATACTGCATTTCTGGATGATGAGATGGTTTTTTACAGCCTCAAACTAATTATTAGAGGGTGGATTGGTTTGGAGCAACGCTGAAGGCCTAGGGGAAAAATGCCACTGATACACACACACACACACACACACACATATATATCTATATCTCTCTCTATATATATTGATATAGATATATGAATATATATGTATATATATGTGTTTATATATTTACTTTTTTAAATGTATGTATATAGGTATTTAGATATATTTTAGTCTTATGTATACATAAAATACAAACACACATATATACATACACTAATATACACACACATATGTTTGTGCCTATGTTTGTATCTAATTTCAACATATATACATATACAAATATGTATAAATATAGATGTGTATATATATATAAATATATCCATATCTACATACATGCGAACGTATATATATTCATGTATATGTGTATATAAATATACATGTATGTTTCCATATATATGTGTAAATATGTATACACATACATGCATGTATATGTGTATATATAAATATATACATGAGGTGTAGATGTAGTTACATGTGTATATGAATATAAATATAAAAACATATGTATATATATATACGTATTTACACATAAACATATATATATACACGTATAAACGTATACCTATAAACATATACATATATACACATACATATTCGAAGATATATATATATATTTTATATATTCATATACAGACGTATATGTACACACATATATACCCACACACATACAATATATACATTTATATTTATATATTTCTATGAACATTTTTAATATACATGTATAAATATATATGTATATCTATTTATACATATATATATAAGTGTGTGTGTGTATGTATCTTTGTGATTTTATATAAAGCTAAAAATATATACTCATATTTTTATACACACACATGTACACATACACTTATTTATATACACACATATACAAATAAATATATATATACAAAATATTTTTAATATATGTGCGCATACATACATGTATGTGTGTACATATATAATCTATAAGTGTTTATATATATATTAGTAAATATGTATATATATATAAATGTTTTCTTTTTTGCATGTATATTTGGCATATATATGTTCACAAATGTTTATATATGTGTATATATATTATGTGTTTTAATGATTATGTGTACATGTATATATAATACACATATATACATGTACATCTACATACATATATATTCATATATACTTACACAGACATACATATATATATGCCAAGTTTGAAAATAAAGAGGAATCTGTTTGCGGTCGTCATTGTTCTCCACCATGATGGCACTGCGGACCCTCCAGTTAAAGACGACTCTGAAGTAGAACCGCTCGACTGACTTCCTGTCCAAACAGGAAGTGAAAAAATACGCTGTTTTTTTGAGATGGAAATGATGAGACAACATTGATGTGTGATTCCAGCGGCAGCTTTCTGCCAGATAGTGTGAGTGTGTCTGGCTGTGCGGAGCCTGGAGACACGACGGAGATGTTTGGAGATGAACACCAGGCCTCTGCTGAAGAAAGGAACAAGGGTTCTGACGCCTTGCAAGGTTTTCTGTTTATTACAATCTGGATTTGATTACAAAACAAGGACTAGAGCACTGAGTCCCAGAGACCGAAAGTGCACACGCACACACTCACACACACTCACACACACACACACACACACACACACACACACTCACACGCAAACATGTCATGGCTGCATTCGGATGGCGCCGTCCAGCCGGATCACCTCGCCGTTGATCATGGGGTTCTCGGCCAGCGCCGTCACCAGGTGGGCGAACTCTGCGGGGTCTCCCAGCCGTTGGGGGAAGGGAACCTGCCGCGCCAGGAAGGAGCGCACCTTCTCCGGGAGGCCGGCCAGCAGCGGCGTAGAGAACAAGCCTGGAGAACGGACACGACACGCACATGGAAGAACAGCCCACACACACACACACACACACACACACGGGACTCACCTGGCGCTATGGTAACCACCCGGATGCCCATCGGGGCCAGGTCCCTGGCGATGGGCAGGGTCATTCCCACGATCCCGCCCTTGGAAGCCGAATACGCCGCCTGGCCCACCTGAGGGGGAGAAAGATGGGAGTTTAAAAAAATAATAATTATATAGCCATAATATTATTTTAATTCTGGCAAGTAAAATAATGAATGCTCAACTAAACATAAACTAATTATAAATAAATGATTAACACCTGGGATTTGTTGGTTTTACATTGAATTCAAACATGATTTTTATGCTGTGAAATAAAAACTGAAAACAAAAAAAAAATTCTTTCCAGGTTTTATTTTCAAACTAATTAAATGGAAGATGAAATGAAAAATAAAATTCTTTTACCTTGTTAATTTTTCATGTTTTTCTTTAAACCTGAATATTAATGTAATTGTTGGAAATTAAATGCATATATGAAACATGAAAAAAAATGTATGTTTTAGGGTTAATCTGGGATTCACTTTAAATGAAAATATTATGGAAATTCTGGCAAATAAAATAACAAATATAACAAAATGAAATGATTATTTGGGTATTATCTAGGATTTTCTGGGTTTTATTTTAAATATTGATACTTTAATTCTGGCAAATAAAATCAACAAGTAAACAATAGATAAAATAATATTTAAAAGTGTGGGCATTATCTGCGTTTTACTTAAAGCCAAAACATTAATTCAGGCAAATAAGATGATGAATGAAAGAAAAACAAAAAAGGATTATTTGGGTATTACCAGAAGTTTTTCTCAGTTTTCCTTTACACCTAAATATAGTGTTTAGTCTGGCAAATAAAATAATAAATGAAATTAAAATAAATAAATAAATATATATATATATATATATATATATATATATATACACACACACACGCATTTATATATATATATATATATATATACACACACACACATTTATATATATATATTACACATACCTATATATATATATACATACATACACACACACACACAAACACATATATATATATATTTATATATAATCATTTCGGATTTTTTTTTCAGGTTTTACTTTAAACCTGACAAAACCTGTAAATAAAATAATAAATGAAATTAAAAAAAAATATATGTATATATATATGTGTATATACACACACGCACATTTATATATATATATATATATATATATATATGTGTGTGTGTGTGTATGTATGTATGTATATAAAATCACTTGGGATTTTTTTTCAGGTTTTACTTTAAACCTGAATATTGATTTGTGTAAAACTAAATAAAAATAAATAAATGAAAACAGAATTAGGTTTTATCTTGGTTTTCCCTTTAAACCTCTCTATTGTGTAAATTCTGGCAAATAAAAAAATAAAACAAAGTAAAATAAATTTTTGTGGGGGCGGGGTTTACTTAAAACCTGATTTACTTTTAAGTCTGAGATATAAAATAAATAAAACAAAATAAAATTCATAATTTAATTATAACAAAAAAATCTACTTATTTTTTCAGTTATTTCTGAAACCGGAATATTAAAAAAATTCAGGCAAATAAAAAAATAAATAATGTAATTATTGTGTGATTTCTGGGGTTTTCCAGCCGAGCGCCAGAAAAAAATTTTGAGCGTCTCTTTAACGACGGGCCGATTTCGGGGTCACCTGTCCGTCAAAGGCGGCCACGCTGGCCGTGTTGATGATGCAGCCCCGGTGGCCGTCGGCGTCGGGCTGGTTGCGGCCCATCTCTCCCACCGCCAGGCGGATCACGTTGAAGGTTCCAGCGATGTTCACCTGCGAACCGTCAGATCTGCTCATCCAGACGCTTCTGCTCCGTTACTTGGCTTCGTGTCCAAACTCTATCGAACATCTCAGAGCCGCTCCTCTGAGCTCCAGCGCCGCCTCCTGCCTCTGGACTTCCACTCAAGATGAAGACCAAGTCAAACATCTCCGCCGGACGAGACTGGTTTCAGCTCGGCTTCTTCATCTTCAGGCTGATCCTCACAGGGCTCGTCACAGCCAATCACCTGCCTCCGCCTGACCTTCAGCCAATCACCTGCCTCCGCCTGACCTTCAGCCAATCACCTGCCTCCGCCTGACCTTCAGCCAAATACCCTCCCGTCTTCTCCTCCATCCATAAAGCTCCTCTCAGGTCTTCCCATAGACCTCCAACAACCTCGGCTTGCTTCTACCCAGATCTTCTCCATCCCTCCTCTGTCCACATGCAAACCATCTCAGTGTGACTTTATCTCCAGAACATCTAGCATGAGCCGTCCCTCAGCAGGACTCCTTCCCGATCCTCTCCGTCCTCCTCACTCCCTCAGAAGAACCTCCACATCTTCCCCTCTGCCTCCCATCTTCTCTTCAGTATCTGCTCTCACCTCCAGCTTGGAGAAGCTACGAACCCGAGTGAGAAGAACTCTTTAAGGGTCAAGTTGCATCAAACCAGGTTTCCATCCAAGTGGTGCCACCAGAGTCCTGCTCCGCCACATTCAGGCTCGCTCTGTCCAGGCTTTGAAGAGTCACAGCCGTGAAGATCATCTCCAACTATCTGAGCAGGACGTGCGTCAGGGTGCTGCTGCAGGGCGGCTTACGTTGATGACGCGCTGGAAGTCCTCCAGGCTGTGGGCCAGGTCCTTCTTGAAGTTGTAGGTCTTGACGGCGACGGCGATGCCGGCGCAGTTGACGGCCAAATCCAGCTTCCCGAAGCGCTCCCGGGCCAGAGACACGGCGGCCTGCACGTCAGCCTCCGACGTCACCTGACACACACACACACACACACACACACACACACACACACACACACACACAGGGTTACACAGCGAGGCCAGGCTCAGGGCTCCAGGCCCTTCGTGTCTCCATCCTTGGAGCTTAATGATCTTTCTGGAACTTTCCAGTGCAGAAACCTGTGAACCACTTGTGGTTCTTCTCAGATCTCAGTGGTTCTTCTCTGGGAGCTTCTGAAAGACTCACGTCTGCCGGGGCGAAGGCGCAGCGTTCCCCCAGACGGGCCGCCAAGGCCTCGCCCTCCGACGACGGCAGGTCCAGGATGACGGTGGACGCTCCGCTCTGGAGCAGACGCTCCACGGTGGCCCGGCCCAGGCCCGACGCGCCGCCGCTCACCAGGCCCACCATCCCCTGCACACGGAGGGGAAAGAGCCGTCAGCTCCGCCGGACCTCCAGCGGGACGGACCGTCCGCGCGTGGCCCTGCAGGGACCCCGACCACATCCGGACCCCGCGGACACGCCGCCGGGCTCCGGGGAGGAGACGGCGTTTTCCGGACTTTCAAAATCAATCAAATCAGGAGGGGCGGACAGGAGGGTTCCAGGCGCGGCTTTCAAACCGGCTTCTCTGGGAACGTCCGTGGACGTGGAGATCAGCTTCACGGTCTCGCGGACCGCGGAGCGTCCCGATGACGCCGCAGGTCTCCGAGCTCCGGAGGCCCCGGCGTCTCCGGGGATCGACCGCTGGAAACACACTGAACTGAAGGAACCACCTTGAATGTGCAGCGTCGTGCTGGGCCTGAACACTGCATGGAGACATGTAAAGTTCTGCCATGTTATGGATCCAATGACTGTGTTTCCATAGCAACGGGGAGTCGACTGTTGACAAGGATTTCTGTTCTACGTTGGTCTGATAAAACACTCAAGTCTGCACATCCATCAGACAGTGGAAGGAACCGCAGACAACATTTCACACACACACACTAACACACACTCACTCACTCACTCACTCACTCACTCACTCACACACACAAACTCACTCACTCACTCACTCACACAAACGCACACACGCGCACACACACACACAAACACACTCACACACAAACACACACACACTCTCTCCCACCCACACACACACACACACACACACACACACACACACACACACACACACAAACACACTCTCACACACACACACACACACAGCCAGAAGACTGCGGGAAAGTACTTTGGACACGCAGAGAAGCACGCATGAACGCGGGGTCTCTTCTCCTTCGGGAGCCTCCGGTCAGGCGGGGACCCCGCGGCCCGCCGCCCGCCGCCGGGGTGCGGAGCCCCGGGCTGACGGGCAGCCGGTGGCCGCGCCACCAACCGCCCGAAGCTCGGCGGAGAAATACCGCAAGGGGAGCGTGAGAAGGGGCCGCTGCTCGCCGGGCGGCCTCACCTTGACACACCGGATGTTCGCCATCTTGGTTCGGAGGAGACGGCGGTGACGTCACTGCAAAGATCGTTTATCAAGCAGAGCGCGCGCTCCCGCCCGGACCGCCGGACACGGATTTAACATTTAACCCACATCGCTCTTCGTTATTTACTCGACAATATCACTGGAAAAAAAAACACTTTTTCCTCGGGAGTCAAAGAAACAAAATTAAACTAGGACAAAGTTACGTAAAAGGTAAGAGTAAAAATCACATGCGCGCCCCTCGAAAAATTCCGGATCAAACAAGATAAAAACAACGAAGGCGTCTTTATGTTGAATCAACAGCTTGAATAACATAACGTGAAATCCTCGGAGCTTCGTGACAAAGTATTTAGAAATCGAGGCTGGCAGAGGTCGTCTGGAACCCAGTCAGAGTGAGCGCTCTGTCAGACACACAATCTTCGGTGACCGTGTGGACGGAAATGAAAGAACTCAACTTCCGCCTCCTGTCGCCGGACTGACCAATGGGCGCAGGCCTTTGGGAACGCCCCTATCAGGGACGCTGACCAATCAGGATAGGGATTGTTTCCGCCCGAGGGTCAACTGGGGACGGACTGATGCGCATGCGCACTGACGGCGTGGCCATGACGCTGCGCCGCCAGCGTGAATAATTTCTATGAACGACCGACTCTCCTGCTTTTATATTTAAATGTTTCCATTCATTTATTTGATGTTTTGAAAAACAATGCTTTGAGTTAGTTTTACAGATCAAGACAAAATACAGGAAACAAGTTGCGAATTGTATTCCTATCTTTATTATACAGGAAGTGCAAACACAGGCGGGACGTTCATTGAAATCACAATGAAAACATGAGACGTTAACAATCATGACAAGTGCAAAAAAAAAAAAAAAGTTGCACGAAACTTACTTACATGAAGCTGACAGGGAGTTAGGGTCACGGATGACCAGCGGTTGACAAGCAGAGAAATGACTTGGACCCCCCCCCCCAGGTCATCCATCGGAAAATAACATCTCAAGAGGAGATAACCAGAAATCTGTTTAATACTGTATATACACACACATTTATCATCACTAAAAAATTTGAGCGTGAGCAGGAAACCAGAGCTGTTAAATGTGTGACCAGAAACCAGGCGGCGACTGTAGCTTGAATAACTAAAATGAATGCTGTCTGTTTTGTCCCCTCTGACCCACGTCGCTCTTCATCGCTCATCTTCAGCGGTGGAGACGCCGGCGCTTCCTGCTGCCACATTGTGGAAGGCAGTAAGTCGTGTGGTTGTATCTCCAGTTCAGGGCTTCAAGTATCCTGCAGCCCACAACTACACAACTTACTACCTCACGACAGCACAGCGGCGCACACACACACACGCGCACACACACACACACACACACCCACGCGCACACACGCTGTGGAGACAAGGCCAAGCCATGACGATTTGCAGACTATGTGGGCCGAACACAATGCTGCCTTAGCCTCTAGGAAACATGGAACACAGAGGAAAAAGGAAATAACCAAAAAGAAAAAAAGAAAAATAAATCAAACACGTGTTCTCTTCGGAACCTGATTGTGTCACCGCTGGGATGTTCTTACAGGACATTTTTGACATCAGAGGAAGATAAAGCTCAGCACAGAGCTAGAAAAGACCTGACGACGTCAAGGAGAGAACAAGAAACGGAGCAAATACAAACGAAGGTTGAAGCAGGACGAGTCTGGATGGAACACCAAACACTGATGGATTCACGTGACTTTCATACGCGGACACCTTTCTAAGCCCGAGGTCTCGCTACTGCAGTTAAGACCGTTAACATCTACAGCCGCTGGGATGGACAGTCCGCAGGTCTTCCAGAGCCTCTGGACGCTCTGCATCCCAGAATACTAAGGCTGGCAGGGGAGGGACAGGGTGGACTGTGGAGGAGCTGGAGGCCGTGGAGGGGTTTGCTGGACTGAATGGAGGTGCAGGCATGCATCCAGGAGGTGCCGGGCTATGGATTATTGCGACTGTGACTATTATTACTATTATTATTGAAAAAAGTATCAAAGTATGAGCCCCAGACCAGGATCTCCTCCGAACTGAAGATGCTCGGAGGGGCGTCCGGTTCCACGGGAGGCCCGCGTCACGCTCGCAACACAGAAGCAGTCAAATGAATCTGATGTTCTCTGCGGGGGATCCTGACACTTTCCGTCACCAACGGCAACAGAGGCCCCCGTAACCGTGGTAACCGATGGCAAGTCTCTGCGGCGCTTGGTAGCCGTGAGAAAGACAGTAGGCTGTATAGTTATCTCCCAGATCTGGTATGATCCTAAAACTATACAAACTACTACCTCATCTCACAGGAACCACCATGTTCTTCTTCTTCTTCTCCTCAGAAGGCAGAACCCTCACCAACTTTCCACGACCAGATCCCCTCCGTTGTACTCACATCTCCAGCCGCCGTAGCAGAGAGGACGGCGGCCGACCTCGGAGGAACGATCCGTCTCGCAGGCTCGAAGTTCTCCGGGCGGCAGCACCAGGACATCCTGAGGAAAGACAAGCACCTCCGTTTCAAAACAAACCTTCTTCGAGAAGGAGGCATCCTGTGGGTGAAATGAAGAACATCTGATTGACCACTTACAAAGCACTAACTTCAACAACACAGAAACTTTCGTTTCATAAGAAATTGTGTGCGAGCCGAATTTTATTCAGATCTCCTTCAACATTTCAGGCAACACAGAAAATGTGTGTGTGTGTGTGTGTGTGTTCCAAGGGGTGAGAGAATCACACCAAGCACTGGGCAACAACTGCCCTCAGTGTGACATTGACTATGGTGTCCCAGTCTTGTCCTTCAGCAGTTTCTCAGGCATTTCCTTGATGAAAATACTGACCGCATTTGTCTCAAACAGGTGAGAGAAAGATAAACAGAATCAGCTCTCCCAGACCACCTTCGGTGTCGGACGCTCGCTCCGTGTCGACGTCTGCACCCACTGCCAGCCAGGACTGGACTGATGCAGGAGGACAAACAGAAGAATACCATCGTCCTGATGAGGCGGCAGCGTTTCAGCAGGAGGAGCTGATGGATCCCTGGCTTCTCCCCCTGCCCAGGTGTCCTCGGCCAAGATGCTGAACCCCCAGATGCTTCCCATGATCTGGCCAGCAACTAGCCTTGCTGCCATCAGAGATTGTGTGAGTGTGAGTGTGAGTGTGTGTGTGTGTGTGTGTGTGAGGACAGTATTCCATCATGCATTTCACAGGCGGTCACCTTAGAGGACAACATGTTCAAAGCTGATACCTCATTCATTTGTACTTTACCTATTTCTTTTTCCAATGTTGTTAAAATCTTAGGTTTGGGTAATTTCTTAAGCAGAGTTTTTATTTTGACTTCTATAGTTGCCACGGTTCGTGTGTAACAATAAGCGTATAAATTTGGGGCCCCGCGGCCGGTAGTTTCCTCCCCGGCCCCGGTCCACCTCCGCCGGGCATCAATCATGACGCTAACGTCGCCAGCCACAGGTGAGGCTAACAGGCTAACACGACCTCCGTCGCCCCCCCGGGGAAACGGCCGTCAGGTTTAAACACCCCCCGCGAATTTGAAATGCGGTACCGAGGATTCGGTCCCTGACCGAACCGGGTTTGCGGCTCCGTTCCCCCGTGGAAGGACACTCACCGCGGCGGTGGCGGCGGCGGCGGCGGCGGCGGCACGCCGCGGGAGCCAGCTAGCCGAGTTAGCGGACAGCTAGCTGGAATTGGCGGTTCTCCGACCTCCGTCCTGCCGCATCCGCTGTCCGGTCACGGCCGTGAGCCCGCGGCCGCCCGCGTCAGCAACGGCAGCCGCTTCGCTGCTCGCTTCGGCTCCCGGTGTCGCCGCCGTGCAGCAGGGTGGAGCCGCCGCGGAGCCCCGGTGGATCCCCATCCTCATCCTCGCCATCTTTCCGGGCAAAGCTTGTGGTTGCTAGCTGCGTGAGTCGCTGGTGACACATGGAAGTATCGCGAGACTTAGAGGGTGGCTGAGCGAGATCTTGGCTGAGCTTTCAGCAATTCAAACTGCATTCATAACATCAACACTTACAGTGAATGACTTGTTTTGCTTTAACTTACAACAACAATGATAATAATAATGATAATAATAATAAAGGGTTAAATTTTGACCTCAATTTTTATCTACCTCGGGGTCATTTCCAATCTTAAATGCCAAACATTTGACAAGTTACATTGAAAACCAAGTTTACTTTTTCACACTCGGCTTTGGCAAGTAGTTTTCATTTTATGTTGCATCAGACCTGTGACCTAGTTGTCGTGAATTCAAGTGATTCTTTATCTTACGTATATACAATGTACACTCCAGTTTACATTGTTCTGTTCAGATCTTTTGTAAAATATCTCAACAAATGGGCCTATTTGCAGAATTTCAGTCTTTTGGGCCTCCCCTTACTTCCATGTTTTTCTACAAATTTGTCTTGTAGCTTAGGTGCTGTTCATATAGTGCAATTTTGCAAGATTATCTTTCCCTCACTTAAGAAATATTTGGCTATAGATTGGTGATGGTCTATCAAAGAATACCACATGTTGGTGTAAAGGCTCTTCCAGGCCAAAAAGACCACCTTGGATAAAATAAGCGGACAGGACACCAGGAGTACTTTTTTTTTACTAAAAGAATAAATTTTATTTCAGCACTGTAAGTCATTTCCCAACCAGTACAAACATGACTGCCATCTTTGTCTCTTTCTGAACCGTCCTCCCCTCCCTCTGTGAGATCAGACCACCAACAGCCAGACAAATTGAAAAAAAAAAAAAAGAAAAAATAAAACCCTTTCTTTTTCTGGTCTTTCCACAAACAGTCTGGTGCTTCCATAATGCTAACGATGATGACAAATTATACCAACCATAATTATAACAGCAATAATGATGATAATATTTCTATAACAATAATATTATGGATAGATTTTTAACCCTTTTCGCTGCACAGGTAGTATTTTTAGGGGGCAGGGGGGGGCTGGGTGCTGGGAGTCCATGCTTCGGTACAACGTTTGCTGAAAGGCATGTTTGACCCGGCGGGGCAGGAAAAGGCCTCGCGAGGATCCAAGACAAATATATATCGAGCACCAGAGCGGGACTCGGCCACAGAAGAGAAGGGGCCGGGGGTAAACTGGAGCTCGGGGGGCGGGGCGGGGGCTTTTGGGGGGTGGGGGGGGGTGGCAGTGTAGAGAGAGACAGACAGAATAGGGACCCTTATCCAAACTGGACTGAAGAGAATCCTTGCCAGAACAGGAAGGAGACGACCAAAGACGCTTCAACACTCTGTATGACAGACATTAATACTGTTAGCTCTCCGTGCGCCGTCCGCCTCCTCGGACGCTCCCGACGGGCAGCCAGGCGGGCAGCTGGCGCCCGCCGAGGCCACCCTCAGCCCTGACGGCGGGCGAGAGGCCTGCTTTCCGCGGGACGCTCCCGCTCAGATAGATAGCCGGGGCAAAAAGGGGCGACTCTGGAAAAACAGTCCAACATCAGATCTCTACTTTTAAACGTCCGACGGGGCTTTTCGCTTCCAATTCAGTTGACCTTAAAATGGGATCAACAAGCCCTCCAACAATAAATCTTACTCGGGAACGCAGTATTACTTGTTATTTTACAGACTGAGAACTCTATTTGAAATCGGTGCTGAAATGCAGTTTAATGGAAGGGACTTCAGACGTGTTTTGGTTGAGATAAACTGAACAGTGAAATACTGACCACAGGTGCCATGGGGTTTAGGTCTGGGCCCGGGAGCCCACGGGAGCCCACGGGAGCCCACGGGTTATGGGACAGGATGAGAAAAGCGGAAAGCGTTTATCGAACTGAGAAGATCTTGGCCTGAGCGGTGACAACGGTTCATCCAGCTGAGCGAAGACGCCCGGGAGCCACTGGATGCTTCCAGCCAGGGAAGAAACAGACCAGAAATAAACCCATTCTCACTTTGTTGGAGAAAAAAACAGTTCATATAATGCCTTTTCTTCCCGTGAAACCCAACAGGCATCAGGACCGATCAGCTCACTCCGACTGAAACCACGAGCTCTACTTTATCGGGTGTTCAATTTCATACAAACTACAACTGGAGGAAAACTTTTGGATGATCTTTTTTTTTTTACAATTTTTTTTTAAAAGAAAACACATAAAAATGAACCTTTTATATTTTCTCTACTTTGAATCGAAAGGTGATCCGTCTTTCACAGGGGTTTGGAGGACGGCTCGGCCCCTTGGAACGGCCTCCTCCTTCACTCCGGCAAAGACAGACCACCGGGGGTCAAAGGGCAACTTCACGAGAGCTACAACAACGCGTGTGTATGTGTGTGTGTGTGTGTGGGGGGTAAAGACGCATCGATCGCTGCTGCCTGCTACGCGGCTAACACCGGCCACGCGCGACTCACAACGGAAGCAGAGTCACCCACGCCGCCGCCGACTCGGCCCTGTCTGTCTGCGTCTCCACGACAACCACGGTGTCAAAACACCTCACAGGCTCGTCAGATAAAAATGACACGTGCTGCAAAGTCATTATATATATATGTGATTGTTAGAATCAAAAGAAACTGGTTACTCCGGAGGGGCGGGAGGGGGGGCAGGGGCAAACCAGCAATGTCGGGACTGGGGGGAGCAACTATGGGGGCTTTTCTGGAGGGGAGGGGGTTCTAGGTGTACTTTGGTTCTCAGGTGTTCACAAGAGATGCTTGGCTGCTTTGTGCAAGGGCGCAGAGTTCAACTTGGTTTGACAGCAGTCCCGGCGGACTGCACATCCATCGGGCGATCGGTTGAGAGAGAGAGAAATCAAACATAGTGCAGACGACGATTCTCAATTGGTAGCGGGCGATATTTACTTACGCACATAAACGGTGAGGTGGTCTAAAGATGCCATATAAAATACAGGTAAGGAAAAAATGGCAATCGTTACAGTTCAAATCTCTAGGTTGGCTAAGCGTAGCTCAGTACTAACTGAAGCGATGGTAGAAGGATTAGATTAGAAGATGTAATAACATTAAAAATAGTAAGAAAAACACATTTTGCACAATTGAATAAAACAGTTTTGACTTTTTTTCTGAGTTTTTTTTTCCAGACTCTGGCTAGATACATACAGAAACTGAATATTAACGTTAATATAACCTTTACTGTTAGTTGGGTTGATTAAGGGGCGGGGCAGCCCAAAGAGAGTGAGAGAGAGTGAGAGTGAGAGAGAGAGAGAACGGCCAATAGAACGACACCGACGGTTCTACGGGCGGGCGGGGGGGGGGGGGCTGAGAGCGGGGCGGGGGGACGGTGTGTGTGTGTGAGAGTGTGTGTTTGTGTCAACTGTGTCAAAGTATGTTTAATTGCAACTGCTTTTGAAATGAGTTTATGTGTGTGTGTGTGTGTGTGTGTGTGTGCAAGCTGAGGAAGGCCAAAGGGCTGAGAAGAACTGAAATAAGCATGTGTGTGTGTGTGTGTGTGTGTGTGTATGTGTGTGTGTGAGGGGCATGGAAATCGAAGAGAGAAAGTGTAGTAGCCGAGGGGGGGGTTGGACTGAGGGGGCGGCAAATAACAAGCATAAAAATCACTGATCAAATATCTATTGAACTAAAACAGACGAGGACAAAAGAAGGGACACTACATCATGTATGGTGCTGCTGTTTTTGTTTTTTTCCATACTATCTACGGTGTAACTCAGGGTTCAACATCTATGTATCGGTGTGTGTGTGTGTGTGTGTGTGGTGTTCAGACAATGGCGGGTCTGGTGTGTGTGCGAGGTGTGTGTTTGCGGTGGGGTTCTGGACTCAGTAGAATGTGTTACCAAATGACCTCCAATGAACGGACGACCACTCCACTGGGAAACTGCACGAAACCACTTCAGCACAAAAGCAGAGAGAATGCTGCTGGTAACAAATGCAACTGAATACCTATCTGTGTGTGTGTGTGCGTGTGTAGTGGGTTTTTGCTTTGATGCGTGTGTGTGTGTGTGTGTGTGTGTGTGTGGTGTAAGTTTTGTAACTGGCGAGCAGAAAATCGAGAGAGGGCATCGTGTACCAGATCACACTCTGGCTCGCCGCGGAAAAAAAGCCGTCTCCTAACAATGTACTGTTGCAATACACACATTTGTACTAATGTCAAAAGTTGAAAGCAGTTAAGTATATGACTCCTAGTAATTCTAGCCTTAGTATTCCCGGCCAGGGGAGCTACATATCCTCTGGCCTAGTCTTGGTGTCTGAGTGTTACAGTCCATTGATAAGCCTGACGCCGCGACCTACTCTTACCCTAAGAACACCCGCAGCGCTCGGTTTGCCATCCCTACCATTAACGGCTACGAGTCCGAACCTCTGGGTTGGTTTGGTGTTGGTGTAAGAGACGACGGCGGCGGCCCGGCCCGGCCCGAGAGCGGCGGCGGCGCCGGGCCGACGCTCGGCGTGGTTTGTATTTTCTTTCGCTGTAACGGTTGAGTTCATAACAGAGGGGATGTCTGACGCGACTACATTGACACTTACATATAGTCGGGGTTTTGACTCTTTTCCTTTAAAACCGAATTTCCTAAGAGCTTGCGTGTTATTTTGTTCTCCCCATGTTAACTTCTGTGGCACGTGGAAGAGCACAAGTCATCAACATAGTTAAGAAAATAAGGTGCTTCCTGCTGACTTGCCTTTACGCGGCTCTCTGTAAAGAAACGAGCTCATCTCGACCTCGGGGTCGGGTCTAGAGACGGAAAAATCAAGGCCAGCGTCTCGGTGTGGGTCTACTGCTGGGAACCCGGCAGTTCTTTGCGGATGAGAAGTACGTGTTTGCATTTCCGTTGTCAGATGAAACCTACTGCGGGGGGACACATCTCAATCTATACAAACATAAGTGCTCCGATAAAACAGCTCCGTGTCACAGAATTCTCGCCGCCAGGGCACCTCCTTCCTGTCACGCGAGTCCCCGGCCCGGCTCGGCCCGGCTCGGCCCGGCTCGGCTCCGGCGGCTCGGGGAAGTGCATTCCGCTGGACTAAAGTGACGCGGCGGGGAGGGCTCCGCGGGGCGGCGGCTCCAGTCGTGACTAAACCGTGACTCGGTCCGAGGGGCCGAGCCGGACCGCTCTGACATACACTTTGGAAATAACTTTTCTTTTCTGAAGCGGGAAACCGTTTCCCGGGAAAACCTAGCGGCCGCAGGGCCCCGCTGGGCCCCGGCGGCCCGGGGGGCCTCGGAGCCAGACGGCGGCGGCCGTCGCTTAGCGACCCCTCTGTTTGCTGGGCAGCTTTACTCTTATCTTTTTTTTTGGCCTTAAAAACTCCAGAAGGTGCCTCGGAGCTTCTTCTATATCTCACTTGGTAGAGGAACTGTCCAGTGTGGTTTAACATTTTTTTTTTTTTTTTCTTTTAAAACAAAGGGCCTCTTTGTCTGAAACCACTCTGTTCACATTCTGACGTCTCACAAATAGATCTCTACCTTTAAAACGTAGTTCTACATATCGTAATGATTTACTCAGGCGCAGGGCGACACCCCTCACACACTGTCAATTCAACTCTATTTGGGGCTTGTTTCAAATTCCTTACATTTAAATACAACATTAAGTGCTTCCGTTGGGATAGTACAATCAAAGCTTTGGGACGAGGGGTCGGGGGGCTGGGAGATCATATCATAATGCACTTTTCTTTTTGGGAGGAGCGGGGGATAACCTTGCATACTTTTGGGGCTTAAGGTGCGTTAATTCCTGGGGTCTCTGAGCACAGCTTAGCTCTGGGCTTTGCTACATCGGTCAAAGTAAGATCACGCGCTGGTATCACGGCGGTGCAGAGGTGCTCCAGTGATCGGAAACCGATTCATTGATAAACAGGGGTCAGCTGTTAGCAGCTGCGCTAACATGGCGTTGAGCAGTGCGGCTAGGCGGCACTTCTGATTTGATTTGAGTGGGGGGGGGGGTCAAGGGGGGTCAAGGGGGGTCACCGTACAGAAAAAAAACGTTTCAATGGCTTGGTCAACTTTCTCCAAGCGTCCGGAGTCAAACTCCGAACACCTCCGAGCTTCTAACACGAGACGGCGACGGACCGCATCGACGCACATGACCGACCGTAGCGACCGGGCCTGGATGCTGTAACCATGGAAACCACATCCAATCTGTCGCGTGACCGTAAGCTTAATATCTGTGTGCAGAAATTCAATGAATGGGACCATTCAGACACAAGGGGGCTGGTACCGCACAGGTACCCATACCTAAGGGGGGCTGATCGAGTGGCGGGTGGAAATGGGGGGTGGGGGCGGGGGTGGCGTGGGGGGGCGGAGCTTCAAGCTTGTTTCACTCTGAGTGCGGGAGGGGGGGGGGCAAATAGGATTTTTCGAGGGGTGGGGCGCTTACAGACTCATGGAGAAAACCTCTCTTTATAAAACAATGTAAAACCACATGAGAAAACTAAAATGGGAGTTAACCGCTGGGGCTGCTAGCGGCGCCCGCCTGTCACATGAAGCGGCGCAGGAGTTGGGGGGCGCCGCCCGACGCCCCCCAACTCCTGCTCCATGTGACAGGCGGCGGCCGGCAGGCGGGGCTACAAAACAGGGAAAGGCAGTCGAACACAGATAACTTTCTCAGAGCAGTGCGTCCCGGCGAGGACGCCGTCACTCCTCCTTCTGTAGCGCTCCGTCTGACGGGCAGTCGTCAAGGCAACAGGGGGCCTCCACCTCCACCCCCTCTGATTGGTTGTCTCTGCTGGCTAAGGCACACGGGATTGGCTGGGCCAGGGGGGCCAGCTCCAAGGGCTGGCCGATGGCGGAGGCCGGCGAGTTGCCGTTCAGCTGCTGAGCGGCAACCTCCGGCGTGGATCCGGCCTCCTCTGAGGGCTTTGGGGGGCTGCTGGATGGGGGGGGCGGTGAGGTCTGGGGAACACAGGAACAGGACAACGTCAGGAGCCGGCGGGCGGCTTCGGCGCTCCCGTCGACCCGTGGGCCAGAGGCCGGGCAGCTGTGGAGGAGGATCTCACCTGGGTTCTGTTGGCAGTTGCCTTTTTCCCTCCCCGAAGTTTTGCTTGGATCTCCTTCCCCCTCCTGCAGGACAGACAGACAGACAGACAGACAGACAGACAGACAGGTGAGGCCCGGAAGACGACGGCCTCATCCCTCTCCTTCGCATAGGTTTGAGGCTGCTCCTCCACCTTCTGGCCCACATCGGGAGTGTTCTCCCATTCCCGTACCCGAGGACTCCCACGCCTGCTCCCGAGTCAGAAACATGGCCGCCAGACTGCGCGGCCCAAATATGAAAGCTGTGCGTACTAAACCCTTAAAAAAGAATCAGACTTTCATCCCGTCCAGGCGGAAAGCAAAGGATCAATCCGAACGCCGCCGGCCGATGCTGGAGTGAAAATCAGACTCACCCTTTCCCTGCTCCCACCGACACCACCTGCATGTTGAATCCCCCCCTCCCGCGAACCGGCTTGTTCCCGGCCCACTGACCCACCACCATGCCGGCGATCTCCAGCTTCCCTCCCTGAGGCGGGATGGACTGGATGCCTGCAGAGAGAAGACAACATCACTGACTGCCGTGTGTGTGTGTGTGTGTGTGTGTGTGTGTGTGTGTGTGTGTGTGTGTGTGTGTGTGTGTGTGTCAGGCCCTCCTCACTCCTCCTACAGGCTGGACCCCTTTGGGGTCCCCCATCTGGTCTCAGACTGACTCTTTCTGAGATACTGTTCATGTGGTGTGTGAGAAAACACACAGCCCAGCGTCTCAGCGGCGCCCTGGACCTTCGACCCGCTGGCCAAAGCAGGGTTTCATCAGGTTTGCTCAACAGCTCTGCTTGTTTTGGGACCCGTGTCCTGCACTTGCGTCAAGCAAGCTCACTACAGGTCATTCAAATTCCAATTTAAAGACTATTTGTCCCCCGGGGCCGACTAAGAGGCGTCAGGGCGCGGCGATCTGAGATTCCACGGCGCCCGGAAGGAGGCGGGGAAAGACTGCGGCCGTACCTGGGAAGGCTCTGGGTCTGTGCTGGGCCGGGTGGTGGGGGTGATGCGGGTGGTGGGGAGGAGGCATGCCGCCCATGGGGCGAGGCGGGTACAGGGGGGGCATGGGGTAGAACGGGGGCACCATGGCAGGCGGTAGAAAGGCAGGAGGTGGAAGTGGAGGGGGCGGCGGAGGAGGGCGAGACAGGTTGATGCCCTCAAGGATGGCCTGACGCATCTTCTCAACCTTGGACACCAGCTCCTCCTGCAGGTCAGAGAGCAGAGCAGGGCAAATCAGTCACAACGCCGACCGCCAACGTCAACACGTCTTGTCCTTCTGCTCCGACGCCCTGCCGCTGTTCCCCAGGTGTGTGTTATCTGTGTTTAACGCCGCGGTGGGTGTTTAGAAGTGTGGAAGCCCCGTGCAGACAGTGAGAGGACGCTTTACTTCCCGGGTGGAAGAATCTGCAAAGGCTTTGGAGAACAAGCCTTCTACATCAGCGAGGCTACACTCGCCCTGATTCCGGAGCTTCTCATACATACATGTCATACATGTCATATATGACATATATGACATGTATGTCAGGGGTTGGCAACCTGCATGCGGCTCTTCCATCTTTACACTGCGGCTCTGAGTGTCTTGGGAAAATAAATTATAAATATTTAATTGAAGTGTATTTCATTTGTGTTCATTCCTTTTTTTAACTTTTAGTTCTACGTTGGAAGATTATTGTGATCTTGAAATATTAAATACAATTATTTTTATTATTTTTCGCCGCTCAACGTCACACTGGCGGAAGCCGGTATACCCGCTAGCCGGTAAAAGTCCTGATGTGCAGATGCTGTGCGCAGAAGTTCAGGAGCAGAAGTCCCATAAACCAGGTAAAATAAATATTTATGAAGATATTTTGCAAGTAATTATTTTTCATTGTTTACTGACACAGTGATTTTTTTTCCCGATTTATTTTTGAAATTCAGGTCAAGGCTCCGCGACACGCTCTGAAAGCCCAAAGCTCAAAATGACTTCATTACATAAATAATATTTAATTTCTCTGTAATACTTTGTGAATTTCAGAAGCAACACACGACACACTTGTTTATACAAAGTGTAAAGGTAATAAAAATCATATATACAGCGGTACCTTTATTTTAGACGTCAAAAAGTAATTGCGGCTCCCAGAGTTTTCTTTTCCGAGGAAACCGGGTCCAAACGGCTCTTCGGGTGTTACGGGTTGCCGACCCCTGATATGTGATTCTGAACAGACGCGGACAATTTCATGCAGATGTCGACGGCGTCTTTCGGGTGACTTCCTACACTTCCGGTGTTAGCATAGCGTAGCGGCAGGCCGTCGGGCTCCTACCTGCCCCTCGCACATGTCCAGCAAGGCAGCGCGGTCCCGAGCGGCCCGGGCCAGTTTGGTCTGGAACAGCTTGCCGTCGAAGAAGCCCCAGGGACAGCAGTGTTCCCACGGCAAAGGCTGGCCACAGACGTCGTTGATGAAGAGCGCCGTGTCCACGCCCGCCATGAAGAGAGCAGCCAGCTGCACGCCGCGCGCGTCCACCTTCTCCACCTGACACAAACACACACACACACACGCCCAGACAGCCGCATCAATGAAGCCCATTCTCAGCGCCTGCTCAGAGGCACCACGTCCGGGTTTCACTAACTTTCAGCTCCTGCAGCTGGTCAGGTTCGTAGAGCTGGTTGGAGACGGCCTGGGCGAGGAAGGCGTCCAGCTCGTGCCTCTGGAGGATCCGCCCCCCGGGCCACTGCATCATATACCTGACGGCGAGGGAAAGCAGTCGCTGAGGAAGGTGGACTAGGACGCCGGCCGTCCGAGCTGACGAATCTACTTCCGCGCCGGCCGAGTGAGCCCTCCAACTCTGAGGTTCAGAAATGCATAAATCTAGAGGGTGATCATCTCAGATGGTCAGCAGCTTCCAGGCTCCACTGGAGCTCCTGCCCTCACAGCGCTGGAGAGCTCATCAGTCGGGCCACTTTAATTGTTACAGTTGAACCACATCATCCAACACACACACGCACACACACACACGCACGGGGCTGGTCGGTGGTACCTGAGCACGCAGCACATGAGCAGCAGATGCTGCGGGACCTGTGCTGGGTTGAGGAGGGCCGGGCAGTCCGAGCGCAGGCAGGCCAGGAAGGCCCTGGTTCTCCTGGAGCGGTCTTCGCTGGCCCGGCCCAACCACAGGCGCCGCAGGTTGGGGCAGGTCCACTCCCGGAAACACAGCGCCGGGACCAGCTCCGGGGTCAGGGCCGACTTGGATTTCCCGCTGCTCCACTCTTTGACGATCACTGGAGGGACTGAGACCGGAGAAGGTGTTGGTGCAGAATCAAACAGCGCAGGGTTTCTGCACCGTCTGGAAGGCCGGCGACCTGAGCCGCCTTCTGGCGCCTCAGTGGAACAACAAAAGAAAACACAGGGGGTGTCGTTTGGAGATCAAGGTCGGGATTGTTCTAGAAAAACTACAGACAGGAGGAGCGGCTGAACGCCGTTTCCAGGAAATACAGCTCTCAATCTTGGCCGGGCTTCCTCGGGCGTCTCCTCTGGAGAGCCTCACGAGAGAAGACTCGGATCCTAACGTTGCTCCAGGTCTGCGGCGGAAACCCTTTCCTTTCTAACTGGTCGACTACCGTCACCGCGTTCTGCGTCGGTCAGCAGCCACAGAACTATGGAAGGACCACTTCCTCCTTCTTGTGAAGGGGAAGGAGAAACGACAGACAGAATGCACTATTGATTCATTACCCACCAATAATTCGCCAAATCAATCATCATGCGGGTTTTAGACGTCCCGGAGCCTGCAGGGCGACCGCAGAGGACCAGGTCTCCCCCTGGTCCCCAAATCTATGGGAGCAAACACCGGGTTCCACCAGATCCACGCCTCCTGCTACCCCCGGCTGAGGTTTCATACAGGAAACCAATCCTCTTTGGACGGCCAAGGAAGGAAGCAAATGTGCTGGCGGAAAGCTGGCGGTGCAGAGCGCCGAGGGCCGAGCGGAAGGTGTGACTTTCAGATTGCACGGTTGAAATGTTCGTATTAGTGGTGAAACACGCCGCTGGAAAATTCCACCGCTGACAGAGGGAGCTGCTCAGGCTGGAGGGCACGTGAAGGACCTCCTGTGTTCTACGATGTTCACCAGGACGTCAGGCCTTCCCTACGTTCTCACACTTTCTCCTCTAGAACACTTGCTGCAGATGGGCGCTTCCCCAAACCATGGTCACGTCTATCACCGCAAACGCTGGCTCTCTCAAACCATCTCAGCAGCTTCTACTTAGCCGCCTCTCCTTCCGTGAGAACAACAACACCATCACCGCCTCCAACTCGGCCACCTTGGAGAGGTGAGGTCTGGCAACTTAAGGGGCGATAAGCGGTTCCGGGTCGATCTGCCAACCCCGCCTCGGGATCTCGGTCCTACCTTCCAGAGGAGCCCTCTTCCTCAGGGCGAGCCTCTCCAGGCGGCGGTGTGTTTCTGCCAGGCTGAAGAGGACGCCATAGGCGTACTGTCTGGCAGCGCGGAACAGCAGGGAGGCAGGGGGCAGCTCAGAGTTGCACTCGTCTTCTATGCACACTGGCATTTTCATCTCTCCCTGTGGCGAGAGAGGGTTTGAACCTTAACCCTTGTCGGAGAGGCCAAGATGGCCGACGTGCCGCGCAGCAGCCGCTTACCTTGGTCAATATGTGGTAGATCTGGGGGTACATCAGTCCTCTTCTGTGTCTGTGCTCAGCTACACGGAGAACCTCGGCACTGACCTGCAGAGACACACCTCAGCGTCACACCAGCTCTTCTACCACACACACACACACACACACACACACACACACACACACACACACACACACACACACACACACACACACACACACACACACACACACACACACACACCTGAGGCAGAGGGGGCGTGGTTATGTCCATGTGACTTCGCGTCGCCATAGATAGCAGTGAGGGAATGTTTGACCCGCTCCCGTTGCCTTGGGAACCGTCTCCAGAGGCCGAGCCCCCCCGTCCGGCGGGGTCCTCCCACCGAGAGGGCTTGTCCGTCAGATGGCTGCGGAGGGAAGGGGCATGTTTAGCGGTCCCGTCCGGTAGCATGTTTAGCGGTCCCGTCCGGTAGCATGTTTAGCGGTCCCGTCCGGTAGCATGTTTAGCGGTCCCGTCCGGTAGCGAGCCGAGCGTCTGGAATGGTGGCGCGCTGCGGCCGAGCTTGGGGTCCCGTTTCTGCCGGACTGAGGGACGAAGGGCGCAGCGGGTGAGGAGACGACAACCTCTAAATCCAGCCTCCCCTGCAGGTGACCCCCCCCGGCCGTAATCCCTTAACCTGTCAGGAGGCTTGTTGACTAAAGCGGGGCTGCTGTGTGAGATGTTCAGAGGTGTTTCCACACAAGCAAGGGGCCTGAAGACAGCTGCTTCGTCCACGAGCAGCATCAACACAGCATATGTGCCGACCCGAGCGAGGCCGGCCGGGGCCTTCGGCTCACCGTCTGCTCCCCGCAGGACGTCCAGCCCAAGAGGACGTCTCGCCGGCGGCCTGAAGCCGGCGCCGTGGAAACGGGCCGCGTGCTGTCTATGAAAGTCACACTATGGTGACAGATTAAATGGTGACCATCAGTGGAATCTGAACAGCGTGTTACACATGAACAGACAAACTGGGCGCCTCGGCAGGAGGATCCAGACGCTTGGCTTGCGTCAAAGGGAATTTCTCTCCATCCAAAGCCGTCCCGGTCCGCGCTGTCAGCCGCCAGCCAAGCACAGCGACGCCGTCACTCCGGCCGCCAAGGAGCCAGACGCCCCGCGTCCGAGCGTGGGAATGGGCGCAGACCTGCGGATGACGCGACGGAGGCAACAGCCAGACGGGCGTCAGGAGATGGCAAGTTGTACCATCGCCGGGACTCCCTGGTAATGAATGCTCGAGCGACATTCACGGCCAGCTACCGACGCTGCGCTGCCTTTCCTCCAAACGGAGCTCCTTCTGGCCTCGCACGCCGTCACAGACCAGCGGTCCTTGGGACGGGCACACACACGAACCCTCCCGGTCAGACCCAGGCTATGAATATCTATGCTTTCCGCTGCAGACAGCGGAGCCTTTGGATTACGAGAACATCCCTGAACAGCGTTGGAGGAGCTGAGCCCGGGGCGCGGCGTTTGGGGAGACCGGCGTCCCCGAAGGGCCGGTTAGGAGGTGATCTGACCCTTGAACCCGCCACGGCGCTGACACAAACACGAGCCCCGACCACAACGCTAAGACACCCATCTTCTACGTGCAGAGGGAGAGCGAGAGGGCCGGAAGGACCGGAAGGACCGGAAGGACCGGACCGGGACGCCATCTCTTACTTGGCGTTGCTGTCGTTGGGCTCGTCGCCATCCGATGAGGAGGAAGGAGACGGAGAGGGTCCAGACTGAGTGCTGGCGTGATGGTTCGGCAGACGACTTCCCCCCTGAGTGGAATCATATGGAGCTGACCAGTCGGAGAAGCCCATCTTGCCCGTCAGTGAATCGTTGCAGTCCTGGGGGGGCAGCGGGGGGTTCTGGAACAGTGGGGCGGAGCCAGGTCCATACGGGGCGTTCTGATAGGGTGGCTTCAACCCCGGAACCTGGGGAGGCGGGAACTGAAAGAGACGGAGGAGAACCGGGGGTGGGCGGGAGGGAGAGAGGGAGCCAATAACATTCTGGCGCTTCAGCTCAAAACAGAAGCATCTCGTGGCGTTCGGACGGAGGACTGGGGTGGAGGAGCCAGAGCACCAGCCTCCACCCATGCAGATACAGCTGGATTAGAAGATCGCTCTTACCTGATTCTTTCCAGGCTGCATGGGTCCCATGTGGCCAGGTGGTCCCCCGAACGGAGCGGGTCCAAACCCAGGTACTGAGCAGGACAAGGAAAAGCCCATCAGATGTTAGCCGGATGCAGACTCTCCGGTGAAAAGGGAAAGCGGCTGGATACTCACAAATGAAAGAGGAGGGCCCCATGTTGGGCGAGCGTGGCTTGGAGGCGGCGGAGAAATACTCCACGGCTTTCTTGAATCGCTCCACCTTGTCCTCCATACGAGACTGTGGGGGGGGACGGAGAACGTAAGGAAACTCAGTCCTCTGAGGAGAAGACGGGCCTGCGGCGACGTCTCACTTTAAGAGCGACGACAACAACAACAACTGTTACACAATGTGACCCGGCGTTCTGCCCATGTCAGGTCAGCACAGGTCCAGAGAAGATCAGCTTTAGCATGGCGTTAATTAATAGCTCTAGGATCAGTAAGACGGGGATCTGCCGTCTGGCCTCTTCTCAGGCCGGGTCCGGTCCTGGCGGTCGGATTTCTAGAGCTTACACATGCTGGAACGGCAGCGGCTGAATTCACGAGGCCCAAACAGAATGTTAACAAATTCAAAACCTTCACATTTCTGGATCAAGTGGTTTTTCTTACAAATAAGACTGAATGCAGGCTTTTTTTTCTGTCCCTTCTCCCTGGTGTCGAAGACCAGCAGGGCTGTGACTGCCAGCCTGGATCCATCCCAGCGACGGGCTGGTCCAGGAGCCTCCGACACCGAACCCATCGGGTTTGTTTTTCAAAGCCGGCACCCGCGGCTGGAGACGGGGTCACATCGCAACTTCTCCTCATGAGTCCCTTTCACACGTCTTGAAGGCCTCCTTGATTGGCAGGTGGACAGTCCCGCCTGGTGGGCTGATCCAGAGACGACCGTGCCAACATCAGACCGCCTCCTCTGGGAAGACTCAGCCTACAGTCCACATCTAAGTTTTCCTATTGATTTTCTAAGTTTTTCTAAGTTTTCCTAAGTTTTCCGAAGTCGACATCGGGTTGGAACGAAATCTGAAAGCAGATCTTGGGAGTCTGGATTGGACCGAGGCGTCCCGATCGGGGCCAGCAGGACCTCCGATGGGCAGCAGGACGCAGGTGTTTGTGGGAAGGAAGGTCACGGGAGGCAGCCGCCAACTTGATTTTGATTCTTCATGGCCATTATTTTACACACTGTGAAGGAATCTGAGGATTTCACCATAAAACCTCACCTCGCTCCTGGACTTTTCTGCTCATACTTCCTTTCGGGAGCCGAGAACCCCGCCTGCCCTCATCTCTGGCGGAGACCACCCACCTGTGACTGTTTGAAGACATCTCTGGCAATGGCATCGAGGTTTCCAAGGTCCTTGATGGAGGAGACGTACTCCGACACGGCCTTGATGACCACCTCGCAGGGCGGCAGCACCAGCTGATGGGCTCGCACCTGGGACACAGCAGAGCAACGGGCCGCGGTCAGGGCTGCTGTTTGTCATCCTCGCTTTATCTAGATTCCTGGAATTCAGTGGCTCTGCTGGAGCTCCTTGGGAACCGGTTCTTTTCCACAGCCAGCGGGAACAGGGCTTCCATTATGGGATTAGTTAATAATTACCGTTTCTTCAATCTTTTTACGAGCGCTGCAGCAGCGCAGCCCTTGTAAAAAGATACTGTCCAGCAGAAAGCAGGCACACACACACACACACACACACACACACACACATCATAATTACATGCTATCAGATCAGTGTGGTACCACCTCCGCCTCGATCTGAGCCAGGGACATAAAAAAAAAAAAAAACCCCAGTCGTGACCATGGCGACGGCGTGCGGCGGCAGCCTGGTCTTCACTGGAAGGCCATTCATGTCTGCTGCTGCTTTCACAGCGACCCGTCTGAGATGCTGATGCAGAGAAGCCTGAATTACAGTTACACACACACACACACACACACACCCCTCCCCCGTATGAGCTGGACACACATGACCTCGGCCTACAGGTGAGCTCAGAGGTGTGTGTGTGCGTCAGGGCGACACGGACGGCACAGCTGCCGTCCAGTCCTATCTTCTAGCGGGCACCTGCTCACCTTTCTTCACGCTCAGCATTGATCAGCCTGGACGGCACTCGACTCCTGAACAGGTCCAATCTAACGGTACCGATCAAAGATTTAGCCTACAAGTGCAATGGCCGCCGCCTCGGAGAGCAAGGCGCGATGACAGCCTGTCTGAGAACACCGCAGACGGACTAGCAAGAAGCTAAGCTAAGAGCTTCGCGTGGACCGGGTTGGACAGCGGACGTGCGGGGTCATCGGGAAACGGTGGGAAAACGGGGCGACAGCAGGCCCGGCTGACGCGACGGCGACACCGTGGATACCTGGGTGACTGACGGAGCGCACGCTCCCGGCGCTGAGCTCCAGCCCCCGCCACCGGCGCCGGACGCCTCCCAGATCAACTTCCCCACGCGCTAAGTGAGAGGAAAACTGCACTCGCCGTTTCCCCTGACGGTCAGAGAAGCCGGGATCGGGTTTCACCAGAATGATTCTCGTTTGCCAGATGTTCTTCTCCAGCCTCCTCCTCATGTGACGGAGCTTCGTAACGTCCAGCCGAAGACGTCGGCCGTTCTAGAGGACTCCTTTCTCTGCCCGTTTCATCTAATTCCGTGTCCCTCCCGCTAGAACAACAACCCCTCCCTGGTCACCAGGTGGACCCGGTGGAGCTCAGAGGCTAAGAAGGACCGTGTTCGATGACAACCGGAGAACGCGGCTCCTGCTCAGAGATCACGCCTGCCGCTCGGGGCGCGAGAGCTGTTTCCCGGAGTGGCGCGCGGTCTCCAGTGGCGTCCTCCACCCCGACAGCTTTAGAAGCTGTGTATGTGATGGTTTCTGAACTGGCGGATATTTAGGAGGCATCATGACTGAATGCACCACTCCATTCTTCTCCAATCGAATGAGCAGTATTACATTATTTCAATAGAGCAGCGGCGGGTCGTGTTTTCCCGAGGACTCCGGACGTGAGAAGATCCGAGGTACCTTGAGTGAAGCTAGTGGGTGCTCCGGTCCCAGCAGGCTCCAGTGGAAGGCAGCCAGGTCTTCATCAGGCAGAATATGATTTCCTGCAACGACAGGAAGGTTCGATTTTCGATTATCTTCGCAGAAAAGAAAATTGGACTTGCCATCTGAGTGAGAGAAGGTGTGTGTGTGTGTGTGTGGTTACCCAGCAGAGCAGCGAAGCAGGGCAGGTGCTGGGTCTTGAGCCCGAGCTGTCTGGCGGCCTCAGACAGCAGATACTGGTGTGTGGTCAGGTTCTTGCCGTTCCAGCTCAGTTTGAGTGCGTGGGAGGAGAAGTAGGCGGGGACATTGCAGAGGGCGAACTCCGAATCCTGAGCGATCAGGCCGGCAAATCCATAGTCCCTGTAGAGGGACAGCACTTCCTGGTGGTGGTCCTCCAACGTCTGTACAACCTGCGGACAAGACGCGCGTCAGAAAAATTGTGCCCGTGTGGAGTTTGGAGCGCGGCGTCCACGGCGCTCAGCAACAAGAGCACAAAACAGAGTCCGACAAAACGGCCTTTTCCCACGGTCTTTGAATCAGACACCCTTCACACCCAAACAAGGACCTGGACTCGTCGCTGCTCCAACCGGGAAACGTACCGGTTCAATGTTTGTCATGGTTTGGAACAGACTCCTGATGTTTTTCCAGCTGTGTCTGACTAGCATGACTGTTATTAACTCATTAGTCAGGACGTCCCTCGCAAAGGCACGGGTGATTTGCAGATTTGTTCTGTCATGTTTTGTAAAAGTTACAAAACTTTATCAAACACACAGAAAAAGAAGGCACACTATTATCTATCTAACTCAACTCCTGTATCCAGTGTCAGAAATAAAGAATAATAGAAATATGTACCGGAGCGGCGGCGGGGCTCCAGGACCGGCTCGTATTACACCAAAACAAGGGATTAATGTCCTCCACAGTTCCGATGAGACTTATGGACAGGCAGACACTGGGACACCCGTGCACACCCAGACACATATCACTCCACACGCCTCAGTTTGCACCTTTCAAGGTCCGCAAATGACCTCCCGTCACTGTCCGAGGTCTACCATCAACACGCCCTGCACATCCCTTCAATCGCCCAGACCCGCGTCCAGTCCGGGTCTCCCGCCGCTATATATGGAAATCGATGTTTTTCAAGCCGCCGCTCAGGGTGAACATTGGATGGAGCCAGGCGATCGGCTGCATCTCCTGAAGGAAGCAGCCCAAAGGAGGAGGAGGAGGAGAAGAGCCACTCTACTTTGAAATGCCGTCCGTGATATAAACACATAAATCTACAGAAAATGACACAATGAAAAGTAAGGTTTTACAGCCCGTCGGTGCATAAATTTGCATCCGGGAGAGAGAAAAGACGTGAAGACTAACAGCCGGCGATGCAGAGCAGGTGGTGTTTGTGCTGCACATGAACGTGGAGCCGCAGTCATCTGTCAGTCCGAACAATGACCCCGTTTCTGACATTTTTATTCAAATGTGTACCGGCCCGCTGGAATCAGAACCCCCCACCGCGCACACAGCGTGCACCGGTCTGGCAAACCATCGGCTCGCCGGGGATCAGCGCGACTCGACAACAATGGCGGCCACGCCAGAGAGGGGACGCCGCAAACATTTTTCCGAGGTCTGGAGTGAAACGTGGAACCACGTCAGAGGGAACTCACTGCGCCGCCATCTTTGCTCCACAACTCCCTTCATTGAATAACAATAATAAGATCTTTTGTGACTATTGTGTGGGGCCTTGAATGCACCCACCACCACAAACACACTTTTCTTGGACAAAATTATTAATCATAACCTGGTCTGAAGGCAGCTGAAGAGTGAGGCCTTTAGCATTGGCTGTACGCAGACAGAACATCATGATCGACCTGTGCCATTAGCCTCATATCCAATATATTTTGGAATTGCTTATCCGTTGAAATAGCGATGTGATGTTTTTGAAAACAGGTTCATGTAAAGAACGCTTTGTACGGAGGTTTCTTTCATGTTTGAAGCAGAGATCTTCCACAGCTCAGTCCACACAGTGCAGTTCCACATCAGACCGAATCGGAGCGATTTGCTAATTATGTGTGTGTGTCACCTCCCACGCCGGGGCCCGCTGAGGCCAGCGGCTCACAGAAGCACTCCGGAACCCCGGGCTTATTCCAAAAGGTAGTCGGCGGGAGCTGCCGGAGGCCTCACCATAGTACTACTGTAGTACTATCACCGTTCATTTCAAGCATACCGCCAACTTAGCCATACGTCGGCTGTTTGAGCTGCGAACGGATTCCGCAAAGACGGGTTTATCCGACAAGATTGAAGTTCTGTGTTTCCCGCTGGCTTTTATTTCTGCCAAAGGACTGGGAGACGGAGAAGCGGGGTCAGAAAAGCCTGCGGTGGAAATAGAGACCAGGGGTTCACAAGGAGGGATCCATACACAACTAGAGATAAAGGGACACTCGACACGCCATCACCGCCACTGTGCCTCGTCTGTTTTCTCCCCGTCGGTGAACAGCAGTGTAACTGTGCAGCTCCGGCCAGGCCGGCGAGCCGCCCTCAGCTGCCTGCAAATGGTGCACGGGGGAGTTCTCTCTTTCAAACGACAAGCTGTGCGGAGGGACATTCCATGAATAATTTCTGATCTTAACCAACTTTTGTAAATGAATGAGAAAATGGTGGAATTACGCTCATCGGCGCTTCATTAAGAATCTCACGAGCAGCTCATCGAGTCTCTTCAGTCAGGTAAACGCAATACGGGACGGGAGGAGACGGGACGGACGCACAGGCTTATTTTTCCAGCTGCATTTGAGGCCTGCGCGGAGCCATACCCCAGACATAAGGTGCCGGACAGACACGGAGAAAGAAAGAACGAAACAAAGAAACGACACCTACAAAACACACTCCGCGCAGCAGACGGTGTTCTCAAAATACCAGTCGGATAAAGTAGAACGTGCGGAATCTGTGCTTCCCGGCAGCGTGTGAGCGCGAGGAGCGTCGGAGTGGGCCGCGCGGAAATGTGGGTGGGATTCTTCTGCTCTAACAAGTATCCTCTCAGGAGAAACTAAAGGCATTGTGTTTTGAACACCGGCACGCAGGCAGACGGACAGCCCGTTCGAGCGCAGAAAGGACTCGACTGTTTGCAGAAGTTGATGGGAGGGAACGGCGTGAACAATCAGTGATTCACCAAAGGAATTTAAAAAAAATAAAAGAGCGTGAGTCACACGTTATTTATTCATACGTGCGACTGAAATGATCTGCCCCGTCTTTATGCCACACTAAAAAAGGTCTTTGGCGCCAGAGGCTAACACACAGCGCAAGGTTCATGTGATACTGTGTCAACAGGTCAGCAAGATTACAAAATAATTAAAAAAAAACAAAAACCCAGGAGTACCCTCAACACCAGAGTAAGTGATGGGCGGAAAAGAAGTCATTACATGGACAGGCATGGGGGGGGGGCTATAAATAGTCTCTCCACTCAGCAGTTGTTCAACAATGTATGAAAGGTTCATTGGGTTCATGTTATGTAATTCACGGGCTAGACTGGGTCATGTCATACAATACAAATGTCTAACCGTGCTCGCCCAAAACGCACGGCCGCTGCAGCAGCGAGCTACCGGGCTGCAGGCCGTGCACCTCTGCCCCCCACCCCACCCACCCCACCCCACCCCCGGGCCTGCGGGAGGGGGGTGAGCGGGGTGAGATCCGTGCCAGCACGGGACGGCCTGCAGGCTGCACACATGGGAGTGAAATATGAGAAATAAAGCCCGGCCCGCCGCTGGGGAGAGTCGGGGAGTCAAACACCTCCTGACCTAAGATCGAAGTCAGACATGGGGGCCGTTTGAAATGACCACATAAGGAGAAGAAAAAAGGTCCCGGTTAACGGACGCGCTGCTCACCCGCACTCGGAAGCGGAACATGGCCAGGCGGACGCAGTGGCTGAGGCAGGCCGGGGGCAGGAACCATGCCCGGGGAGGCGGGGTGGCCTTGCTGCCGACGTGGTTGACGATGAGCTGCGCCGTCTGCCGCTGGCCCTGGGCCCGCCGCGCCCACTCGGGCCAGCGCTCCTTCCCCAGGGTACCGTTGAAGACCACGACCAGCTCCAGACCCCCCTGGTACAGGCAGGCCTGCGACAGGGCGGCCAGGTAGCCCAGCATGGCGTTCCACTCGCCGCCGCACACCCAGTCCGTCTGGTAGCCGCCGTAGAGGCGCTGCAGGCCGGAGTCGGCGTCGATGAGGATCCTGGCGGGCGGAGGCGGGGGAGGCATGGGCCCGGGGTGATGCGGGTGGTGGTGCGGGTGATGGTGGTGCGGGGGCTGGCGAGCCGCGGAGCGGGCGAGCTTGAGGAGGTCCACCGGGACCGCGGCCCCGGGGCAGCGCTTCTCCAGGTACTCCTGGAAGCCCTGCACGCCCATGACGGTGTTGTTGAGCCGGTGCGTGTGGCCGGGAGCGGGCTCGGAATACGTCCGGTACGCCGTGGTGGAGCTGTGCGGAGGGGCGAGACGAGCTAACCGTCTCCGGAGGACTGACTGAACTACCGTGGGCCGGGGAGCCGTGTGTGCCGCCCGGGGGCCTGCAACGAAGTCGGCGGGGCGGCCTGCGGGGGCTGCTGGCGGGGACGCGGAAATGCCACCTCTCAGTTTTGGTCGTGGGAGCCGAGTTTAGCGTCCATCCCTGTGGGCTTCTGGTGCGCTGCCAGCAAGGCCAGTGTAGCTCCCTACCACCGGGGGAAGTTCGCCGCCTGGCCCCTTGCCATAATTCTGGCCTTCAACAGAGCGGCTTGGCGGCCGACGGGCCGGGCGGCGGGTATTAACGAGAAAAGCCCCGGCAGAGCGTCACGGCGCCGGGTCGTGCACATGAAGCGGATGCGGTACTGCGCATTAGTTAGCAAACCGCAGGCTGGACGGCCAGTGCGCGGACATGATGTGAGAGCGAGCGGCGGCTACGAGTCATCCTTTCACGGTGACAGTTGAAATGTTCCGGTATGTGTCCCGCACCGCCGCGAGGGAGAACGTCCACTCCACGGAGGCGTAACGACGCGTCGCCGGCTCTCGGGGGTCAAGACGGCGGTTAAAACAAACTAACTCGCGGCGATGGACGCCTGCCTGCCTGCCTGCCTGCCCGCCCGACCGCCCGCCCGCCCGCCTGGCTGGCTAGCTTGCTAGCTGGCTAGCTGCACTTCTATTTGCTAACTACGAGGCTAGCCGCCGCCGTTAGCCTCCGCTAGCTGCTGTTAGCCTCCGCTTCTAGCCCCCGCCGTTAGCCTCCGTTGCTAGCCGCCGCTGCTAGCCTCCGCCGTTAGCCTCCGCTAGCTGCTGGCAGGGTCCCCGGCGTGATTTTGACGCGTCAACTCCCGAAGACAAGTCCGGGGCAGACACGACGCGGAATGAGATGGATGTTTGGCGAAACAAAAGAAAATCAACTAAAAGAAAATAAAAAGAAAAGCCCGACGGTGCCTCCCTCGCTGTCGTCCACGCTCACGGCTTCATGTTACAGAGGGGAACATTACTTCCAAGCGACATCAGCCATCTTGCGACTTCCTCGCGGCCCAGTGGAGTGGGAGAGAAGGCGGAGGGAGCGGAGGGAGGAGGCGCGGCCGCGCGGCACGCCGGGAGATGTAGTCCAATGACCCGAGCACGTCCTATTGACAAGCGTGCGACAGGGAGGCGAAAGAAACTACAACGACCAGCAACGGGCCGCCAACGGTCTGGGTGAGGATAAAAAAGCTGCAGAGTAGATTTCTTCAAGTGCTCCGGGCATGGAGTTTCATCTCCGAACGCCCTCGCACGGCCGTGCCCGTGGAAACGGTTACCCCCAAAACTCTCCCCACGACTTCCGAATATTTACCGCACAACGAGTAACGTCAGGGTCCAACATTATTCCGCACGTCTTTCGTTCAGGCACGTTATGACATGCACTTTTAAGAATGACCCACTCGCCACGCACGGGCAGGATTAAACATGTTGACTTGATAAATAAAGTCACGGTCGTCACTGCGTGGACGGCAAGGTCCGGTTCCACCGCGTAACAGGTAGCACGCCGTGCACGCGTTGAATCCGCGTGAATACCGCCCCCGAGTGGCCGTGACACGCAGAGCGCTCTGGGGAAGTGGGGAGCAAACTAAAGTAGGTCAGCGGGACCTCAAGTTTTACGGTTCCCGTTGCCATGGTGATGTGACAAGCCCCTCCTCACACACACACACACACACACACACACACACACACACACACACACACACACACACACACATTCTCGCCTTGTTATGACACCCCAACTGAGATTTCATTGAGTGTATTATCACCGGTGTAGTAAAATGCTCTTCATCAGTTCTTTCTTTGTGTTTTTTGCTGCCAAATCACTTATTGATTCTGTGTGTTGTGAAAAATGCCCGGGACTGTGTTTAAACCCGGGGCAGCTCTGACCAGGAGCACAACCTAAGCAGGATCAGAGGTGCAGGTATCACCCCGAGTCACCGAGAGGAGAAAATAGCATGGAAATCTAAAGGAAATGTGTTAAGAGTTTGGAATGAACAGAGAGTGAGAAAAAGGGGACGTCTTGACACCGCTTGGCCAATTTCTCTGCTGAAAAAACAGAAGGAAATGAGCTGGAAAACAAACGGGGAAAATCAGATAACAGCTGGAGGGAAAGAACCAGAGAACGGAGAAATAGAACAAACCACGTTTTCCATGTAAATTCTGTTGAAAACACTGGAAACATGAAAGTGGAATCAACATAACACCTCTTTCCATCCATCTGTCAGTGAGGTGCAGTCAGTAGAGGCCTCACCTGTCAACATGGGAAGAAAAAAATGTAAAATGAAAAAATAAATGGTTATATTTATTCAGTGATTTGTACTATAAAGTTATTTTCCACTTAACTTCACAATTTTTAGTTTTTTTTTTATTGCTGAAAAAAAAATTCACATTTACTGTTCAAATGTAAAGAAGAGACGCGCAGTGACGCGGCAACCAGCTGAGCCCGCGATGGATTGCACAATGATTCTGCTAACTGTGCTAGCATGCTATACACTGAGAAAAAACACTTTTAATATATGAACTCAATTTCTATAGTTTAGCTGGTGTGTATAATTTTTTTCGTAAACAACTGTAACTTGTTTCTTGTGTTTCTCGTAATCATAAAACTACTGCGAAGAGACATTGGGTGAGGCAGGCAGTGATGGTGCCTCATGGTAGGGGGCGCCGCTGATCCCAGGGATCCTTCTTACTACTCGGCTACAGAATAATACAATCAGCAATAGCAAGCTACTGTAAACAGTTAGCAAGTCAAGTGCAGCCATCCAGTTATTATTTCCCGATGTCATGGGTCTGTATCGCTCACAAACGCTGAGGGATGAATGTAAATCTCCTGGGCAGCTTCTCCACTTTTTGGCCCAGAAGGATCTCATTCAAACTGATCCTGAGAAGACAAAGTTTCTCCGGCCGGTGGTCACCGTTCAGGCTCCGACAGCATCGGCGGAGCGCTCGTTCTCAGCGCCGAAAAGACTCAAAACATACAGTGGGAACAGAACCGATCAAGGACGACTGTCTTCACTGGCAGTGATTTCTATTGAGACAGAGAGACTTTTAAAAGTGAAGAAAGATAAAGAAGATTTCTACAAGCAAGTTATCGATGCTCTTCTTCAGAAAAAGCCGCGCATGGACTTCATTTATAAGTAAAGGTAAGAGATGACAACTTTTTTTATGTCCTTTTTTCTATGCTACAGTTTGTACATGTAAACAATGCTGATATGATATTTTAATCAAAACACACCAACTGCTGCCAATAAAATGGTGACTAAGCTGCTCGGTAGGTTCATATGTTTGTAAATCTGACTGTGATGACGTCAGTGCTTCAGCTGCTGTGAACTTCAGCGCACGTCACTGCCATCCATACATCTGGACTGAAATGTTCCCTCTGTGGGACCAAGAAAGGAATATTCTATTCGATGTGTCATTCGCTCCCAAATGGCTGCCGATAATCTTTTTCTACTTTTTTTGTCTTTCTTCTCACTAGCTAAGACTTAGCAGCCGGCCAGTCACCAGTGAGTATCTAGTGTGTAACCTGCTAGAAACCAGCACACAGTAACCAGTTACAATAAATAGTGGTAAAGAAATCCTGTTTGTTAATTTCATCTTTTTTTATTGGGAGCATTTTTACGGACGGATTCGACAACGTGACATCACACCCCTGTCGTCACGTGATGTCGACGGTTCGTTGAGCCTCGGCGCAGCGGGAGCACACGCGCACACGCACACGCACACGCGCACACGCACACTTACGCACACGCACGTTAGCAAGTTCTGCTGAAGCAGAAGCCCATGTATAATACATAGCGTAGAGTTTCAGTCAGGGAAACACTCGGGTGACGGGAAAACGTGTGTCTGTTGAGCAATAGCAGTTGTTGAGCCTGCAATTTAACTCACCGTTCCCCTCAATTCCAGGTCAAACCCCCAGAACCTGCACCCCAAACCACACAGACATAAACCCCAACATTCGTGACAATATAATACTAAGATTTCAATGACACTAAAGGTCCATATGGCCACTAGCGAGCATAGCATGAGGCTAAAACATTTAGCAGTAATTCCACGTCTCCATCTTCCTCTTCCTCCAGTCTTTTCCCTTCAGGGTCTCCACAGCGAATCCACCTTCTCCATCTCACCCTACTCTCTGGATCATCCTCTCTCACTGCGTCCATCCATCTTCTCTGGTCTTCCTCTAGACCTCCATTTCCAGCATCCGTCTACCAATATATTCTCTATCCCTCCTCTGTCCATGACCCAACCATCTCAGTCTGGCTTCTCCGACCTTCTCTCCAAAACATCTAACATGTGCTGTTCCTCTGATGGACTCATTCCTGATCCTCTCCATCCTGGTCACTCCCAAAGAGAACCTCAGCATCTTCATCTCTGCCTGCTGTCTTTAGGTCATTGTAGCTGTTTCTAGTCCACACAGCATCGCTGGTCTCACCAGTGTCTCCTCCGGCTTTCCTTTCCTTCTGGCTGATAATCTTCTACCTCTTTGTTCCCCTGACACTTTTCTCCACCTCCACCGAGTACCTTTGGTTTGACTTATCATCTGCAGTCCCTCCGGAGTTCTACAAAGGAGACGGAGCTCCGTATCTTTATCCTCGGTCCGTTTTATCCAAACTGTGCTCGCAGTGCACGTCCCGGCCTGCTGTCCCGTCTGCACACCAAGAGACCCGGACCGGCAGCCAGGACCGGACCGGGTCGTCCCGGCTCACGGATAGGCTTCTGTTTGATATTTAACATGCTCACCGTGAATCCGCATGTGTGCCATATATGTACCACATGGAAAAACAAGTGACATTTTTGGGAAATAAATTGGGAACTTGCTGTCCATAAAGTCGCTGGTTTGGATTTGGTTTGTACAGTCAACGTGTTTTGGTCAGCTGGGTTTTCCCACCTGAACTGCAGGCAGGAGTGCAACTCTGGGCAGCGGGTTTGGAAAAATAAAACAGCCGACTGAGCTCCATGTTCGAGCCACAAGAGAAAGAAAAGTATTCTGAAGTGCATTTCTTCCAAGCAATATGTACTTTGTTAAAGACGCAGGGGGAGAATCCTGAGAACCTTATCTCAGGATAAAGATTGAAACTAAAATCGCTGTGATTGTGCGGCTCTGCGCTCGCCGGTGACAGCGGTCCAGCTGCGGTGGAGAGGTTTGACGTGTAGGACGTCCAGACCTCAGAGCTCCTTCTGTCCCGCCGCAGGAGGACGCCGTGGCGACCGGCGGCGCCCTTTACCTCTGGGTTGGCGCGTGTTTAATTTGCACCGCCGGCCGAACCCAGGAACATCGGTGAAGAACCTGGTCCACCGTCTGAACTACCGCCTACTTTTCCACTCCGCCCTCTTTTCCTGTGACTATGTTATCCTTGTGTTACACTTCCGTGCGCTCGCCGCGGACGCAAACACATCTCCTTCCTGTGCACGTGACATTAAACGCTTCGAATCCTCCGCAGACGGCGCGGACGTCCCCGCACGCCGTCTTGGTTGCCCTCCGCATCCCCGCAGGGCCGAGAGACAGAGCGGGCTTTCAACGCGCTATCGCAAGCTTTCACAGCAGAAGCCGGTTGTAGCGCCCAGGTCAATTATTTATTTGGGAGATTTTTATAGCCTCTGCGGTGCGGGCCTCCTCTCTGATAGGGCTCCGGCTGCGCCTTGTGACCGGGGAGGAGGGAGCCGGAGCCACATCGACTCCGCCGCCGTCCACAAAAGGTTTAGTTTCCTCTTCGCAGCGGCGTAAAATTCATCGTGCTGCGTTTCAGCGTCACGTGCGTCATCCATGAGCAGCGTGGTGCAGAATCCCTACATCGGCCGCACTCCGACCGCTCGGGTGAGTAGATCCTCGCTTCCAGGACGGATCCTTCACGAACATACCGTCACCGACACGTTACCTGCGCATGTTCTCTGTTTGTGGAGTGTCGCGAGGAACTCGGGGACGGCAGAGGACGCTCGGCCGAGCTGCTCCCATCTACCCTGTTCCTCTCCAGTTACCATTTGTTAGAGTGCTGCTGTTCTTCCACTACTGCTTTCACGGGGGGTGCTTACATCATCATCATCATCATCATCATCATCATCATCATCATCATCATCATCATCATCATCATCATCATCATCATCCAAGGGAAGATGGGCCATCAATTATTTAACGGCTTGGGACTGTGAAATCACCGCAAATGTTTTTTTCATTACATGATAAGGATGGATACTAGTGTTGGTCCTGAAGTCTCTGCCTACGCTCCATGTCTTGGTGCTAACAAAACAAAATGCTTGCACCAGGACCTGAACAGACCCGAACAGACCCGAACAGACCTGAACAGACCTGAGCAGACCTGAACAGACCTGAACAGACCCGAACAGACCTGAACAGGCCTGAGCAGACCTGAACAGACCTGAACAGACCTGAACAGACCTGAACAGACCCGAACAGACCCGAACAGACCTGAACAGACCTGAGCAGAGCTGCTACTTATGACCATTTAGCACACAGTTGCTGAACAAAACACAATTCCACGGCAGGCCAGACTCTTTCTCTAGGAGAGCCCCGCCGTCCTTCACCCAGGAAACCAGGACAAGATGGATCCGTTCCTCCACCAATCATCTGCATAGGCTGCAGCCCACCCTGCTGTGATTGGGCAAGAGGAGGGGTTTGCTCCGGACCAATCACAGGGCCACATGTAACGAGGTGCAACCGTTCACCCTGTGGTTCTCGTCCGGAAAGTTCAGCATCTCCGATCATCTAGAAACCGGAGAACCCTGTGGAAACCCACGTCCTGGTCGTTCAGGCCCACTTCATGCAGCTCTGTGTGGCACCACCACCACCACCACCACCACCACCATCATCATCATCATCATCATCATCATCATCATCATCATCATCATCATTGTCATCATCACGTCTACACACCTGGTGGATCACAGGGGACTCACAGACACCGTCCATCCTGGACCTCACTCACACCAACCTGGACTCTTCTGCTCACCTTCTGACTGCTCGGGACGGTGGGAAGGTCAGAGAACCCTGGGAGAACCCAGGCCTGGAGAACATGCAGAAACTCCAACAGGGTAGCTGGAGTCAAACCAACAAGCGTCCAGACCAGGGAACCAGCGTAAACCAACACATGTGGATAATCTTACACACACACACACACACACACACACACACACATGCACACACACAGTGCTGCTCTGTTGAACATGAGTGCTTTTTGAATGTTGTGTTTTGCGGTCCGCCCTTCACCCATGTCTTTTTTACTTGGTCTAGGTTCCAGGGCTCAAAAGGGATTGAATGAAGAAAATCTCCACCTTGGCTGGAGTTTCACAAAATCACAGTTTGCATGTGGACAGGAGGCCAGAGCGCAAAAAGCTATGTTGCCAAAAATACCCATGTAGGTGTGCAAACACGCTCCGAGTCTTTGTTGAGATGTGCATGTCGTCGCCGGCGGCTCCAGGCTGGACCCCGTGCTTGTTTTCCATTTGCTGCATTTCTGTTTGCTCCGCTTGGCCTGCAGTCCGTCCCCCCTTTGGATGTGATCGGCTCGGCCCGGCCGCCCCCGGGTCGCCGCCGCCCGAGTTGTACCTTCTTTGAGCTTTCCACTCGGCCTCCTTCGCGGCTCCGAATACTTTCTGCTTTGCACGACGCTGGCGGTCCATCTGTGTTTGGCGTCTGACTTGACTTGCTGAGCCACGCATCACACAACCGCTCGAAAAGGAGCGGGCGCCGTTTCTAATTCGCGTTTCCGCCACCCGCCTCTAGATGCCCAAACCCGGGGGCAGCGGAGGGATACCGCCCGGGAGTCGAGACAGCGGCGTGATATGTCGAAGCAGCAGCGTCAGCAGCGGAAGCGGTGGATCCGGAGGCAAGATATTGTCCCTGTCGTCGGTGAGCGAGAGCATGCGCAGCGGCCTGAGCTGCTTCTTGTCCGAACAAGCGCTCGAACAGGAGGAGAGGCAGCAACGCACCAGCCAGTTAGCGGAATTCCAGCGCCTGAGAGAGGTCCGGGCGGCCGCGCAGCTCAAGAACCTGGAGGACTTCCTCAAGATGAACCACGTCTCCCTGAGAGAAACCATGTCGTACGCCACCGGCATGATATACAGGTAAGACTAGACCAGGTGTGGTGCGCAAGCGGTGCACTTCGGCCCTTGGTTCAGGGGATGTCCTGGTTCCACACCCCATAATACTTGGGGCAGCAGGGGGCGGCGCAGCGCAGGAGGTAGAACGATCCTCTTTGGAACCCTACGTTCCCATTCGGAGTCCCGGCTCCTCCTGGTGTGTCCAAGTTATGCCAGATGCTGAACCTCTCGCTGCTCCCTGGCAGCCTCCTGCTCTCGGTGCATCCACGATGGCTTCATTGCAGAGAACCAATTCCCCCGCGAGGGATTAATAAAGGATCGATTATTATCATAATTATCATCGGGAGACGGATGGAGTCAAAGGGAGCGTGAATTCATTGGTGCCACGGGTGCAGAGAAGAGGTTCAGATGGAGGCCGACGGTTGGCTGAGACCCCTGGAGGGAGCGGCCTAAAGCAGAGGACTGTATCTGTCGGGCAAACGTAGTCACGCAGGGACCGTAACTGTAACCCATTTATATGAACGTACGGCTGTGCTTTCAACTCTGAACGACTGCTATCTACTGACCATGATCCCTCGCCCACAGAAATCTGGGTAAATCTGGCCTGCGGGTGTCCTGCCTCGGCCTGGGTGAGTACGCCGTTCGTTTACTTCTCTGGGGACGACGGATGCGGTCAGTGGCCTCCATGTACGGTCTGTTATTTGGACGACAACGGGCCTTTCTCAAAGGCCCGTTGTCGCTCGTTCAATCAACGTCCCATAAAAACGGGGCGAAGCTCTGGTGCCGATCCCAAGCGCTGAATTTGAGTTCGGTAGCTTGTCAGAGGAGCTTCGAGGCAAGGAGAACCTCACGTGAGCAGCATGCCGGATGTTGGGCTTGGACAGTAACTGTCACCGTTTTGCTTCCCCTTCCCGTCCAGGCACGTGGGTGACCTTCGGAGGCCAGATAACCGAGGAGGTGAGGCCGCCGGAAAGCCTGAGCTATCTCACTCGACCACTTCGCCAAGCGGATTCTCACATTCCGTCTGAAAAGGGATTTAAAGTTTGGCCGAACTCGGTCTGGTCCCAAATAGTGTAAAGTCAAATATCATAAAGCAACTATCTAGTGTGACCTAAGTGAGAAACTGGCTGCACGGGGTTTAGCAGACCGAGGGTGAAGGAGGATGTTACAAGCACCTTCAGCACGCACTAAGCATGAGTGAAGTACTATTGGACTTCTCTGATCTATTGGACCTCTGTTCTGTTGCACTGTTGGACGTCCCTGATCAGCTGTCGCTTTAAGGCGCCTCGGTGTTTTACTGCAGACTTTCCTCTTTGGAAACATTCAGCCTTTTACTCAACGGTCTTGTTTTCGCACCGGTAAAGGTGGCAGAGGAGCTGATGACCGTCGCCTACGACAACGGAATCAACCTCTTCGACACGGCCGAGGTTTACAACGATGGGATGTGAGTATCTCGTGTTATGGGAAACGCTGGATTTCCTGTGACTTTATGATGCAAGATACAGGAATGTATATAGAGTTTGTTTAATAACTGGGAAAAATGAATCTCCCCTCGCTGTTCCCTGCAGGGCTGAGGTCGTGCTGGGAAGAATCATGAAGAAGAAAGGATGGAGGTACGGATCCTCATCCAGGTCATACTTGTTAGCATCGAGTAGACCGGGCCATTCAAAGGTTCGAGTAGATTGGGCCATTCAAAGGTTCATTGAGGACAGAGATTTTGAAACTTTGCTTTCCTTCTGGTCGATGGATACGGAGTCCAGCCAGCTCACGGGGAAATATCTAGAAAGCCACGGGATGACTGGGGAGACGTCCCGGCCACTAGGAGTCCTGCAAGGCTCCGGCAGGTCGGCACACGAGGACGCAATTGTTCCCAGAACCCTTCCTGACTGAGACGGCGCATGACTTACCTGGATATGGTCTCCTCCGGGACCACGGCAGATGCTCCTCCAGACCTTCGGCTGAAGGAAATGCAGTGTCATCATCCATGCCGGACTGTCTTCGGCATCATGGTCACCTGACTTCTGGAACCTTGAGTCTGTCTCCAATCAGGGGGACTCCACTGTGAATAGGATGGAGGAGATGGAACAGTACGTTGCCTCTTCCTTCTCTAATCAGTGCCGAGACACAGAAGATGTTCAAGTTCCTTTCCGGTGAAGGTCTGCATGCACGGTAGAAGACCACGGAGCAGACGGTTTGCAGGATCCCGTCAGACTGCACAGCGGGAGACTCGACAGCGGAGGGAAATGTGAATTGCCTTTGGGATTTTTCACACCACGTTCCTTCAGTCTGCGTTCTCCTACATCTGACCGGTTAGTTCACTGACATGTGGTCGGAAACAAGGAAGTGCAGAGGTTGTTGTGAAGCTTGGAAGCGTGAGATTGCAGTGAGGTGCTGCTGAGGGCCTCATTAGGATCTCCTGCAGGTTACAACAGTTTGGAGGAGAAGCTAAGCTATAGTGTCTCCACCAGTGTGCCCGAGTGTGTGAGTCTGCACTTCAAACACCGTTTACAGGCTTCATTGTCTTGTCGTGCAGGCGTTCCAGTTTGGTCATCACCACCAAGATCTTCTGGGGAGGAAAGTATGTAAAGTTCTTTTAAAAAATCTTTTAACACATATTTTAAAAAAATCAAATATCCCCCTTTTGCCCACCCTGGCAGATGCGTAGTGTACCATCCCATACCGTAGTGTACCATCCCGTACCGTAGTGTACCATCCCATACCGTAGTGTACCATCCCATACCGTAGTGTACCAAAACATACCATAGTGTACCCTACCATACCATAGTGTACCATCCCATACCGTAGTGTACCAAAACATACCATAGTGTACCCTACCATACCGTGGTGTACCCTACCATGCCATAGTGTACCATCCCATACCATAGTGTACCAAAACATACCCTAGTGTACCAAAACATACCATATTGTACCAACCCAGATGGGACCAGAAGGGGATTTTTTTTCTCTCACCCAAACTGATGGAGGCAGACGGCCGCCCACCATGAATTGGGTCTGATCCATGTTTCTAGCTGTTAGGGGGAGATGTTCTTCACCTCTGTTTTTTTTCTTGCCACAGGGCAGAAATGGAAAGGGGATTGTCTCGTAAACATATAATTGAAGGTACGAGCCACACAAGTTAAGGTATAACGCCTGCTCCTTGTATATCGAGGTTAACCTCAGACTGCTCCACAATTTGACAATAACGTTCCAATCATTTCACGCCCCAGGCCTGAGAGCTTCCTTAAGTAGACTTCAGCTGGAGTACGTGGATGTGGTCTTCGCTAATCGACCAGATCCCAATACACCCATTGAAGGTCAGTGTAACTATCTTCAACCCGTCTTGTGCCTTTGACCCCAGCGGTGACGACATTAAGGATGTCGGTAGCGACCTTCCACTGATACCGCCGGCGTGCAGCGGTGGTATATTCACTTCACCGACTCACTCACTGACACGGCCATGAATCAAAGCATTTACAAACGGGGACTGACGGGGGGAAATTAGCTTTGGCTAACTCTCTTCCCCGGATGGTCCCTTCACAACTAAACGTTTACTTTGGGCCGCTCGCTTCAGGGTCTCCACAGCCAATCAGCTTCCTCCAGCTAACATTGAACCCTCTCCTTTGCATCCTCTTCTTTCACACCAACTACCTTCCTGTCCTCTTCTCCTCCATCCATAAACCTCCTCTCTGGTCTTCCTCTAGACCTCCTCCAGCCTCAGCATCCTTCTACCCAGAGTTTCTCCATCCCTCCTCTGTCCATGTCCAAATCGTCTTGGTCTGACTTTATCTCCAGCACATCCACCTTGTCCAGCTCTGCCTCCTGTCTTCTCCTCAGTGTCTCCAAACCAGACACCGTGGCTGCTCTTCACCTCCATCTTCTCCACCTTTCCTCTCATCCTGGCTGATCCTGGATGGTTGGATCTACGGAGACTTTTCTGCTCCTGATCAAGCCTGCTTGCACACCTCTCTCCACCATCTCTCCACCACCTTTCCACCCTCTCATCACTCTGGACTGTTGCCCCTCTGTGCTTAAAGTCCTCCACCATCTTCATGTCCACTCCCACTTGGCTGCCCGGGTTGTGTCTTGCTGCAGCCAGCCTTCATTCCTCCCTTACGACATGAACTAAAGTGATGAAATGAGAGCCGCACCCTCTGCACTGCAGACATCATTATCATCTCTGTTGCAGAGACGGTGAGAGCAATGACTCACGTGATCAACCAGGGGATGGCAATGTATTGGGGAACATCTCGATGGAGCTCCATGGAGATCATGGTCAGTTCATGCTCTGGCAAATTCACTAGTGTTGTGACAGCAGTGGTCACCCCTTGGGAAACACACACACACACACACACACACACACACACACACACACACACACACACACACACTGATACATAGATGTTGAACCCTGTTTGTAGTTTGGGCAACTTTCAGCTCTGACAACAACAAATCCCCACTTTGTGGCACAAGGAATGCTTCGCCGTGTCGAGGCTACGTGTCTCGAGCTCCATTATTAGGGACCCGGTTAACGGTTAGCATCCGGTCCCTTACTCCTTTCTACGCATGACAGACTGTACATGGATGAAGGGAAGATGAAGCTTTTGGACAGATGGTGAATTTGGACATCAGATATATGTTGAAGATAAATAATCAAGGCTGTCTGTCCTTTATGGCTTCTCTTCTTCTGTAGGAGGCCTATTCGGTGGCAAGGCAGTTTAACCAAATCCCGCCCATCTGTGAGCAGGCGGAGTATCACATGTTCCAGAGGGAGAAGGTTGAAGTTCAACTCCCTCAACTCTTCCACAAGATTGGTGAAGCAGCGGCTGTGAATCTCTTGGAGAATCATCATGATGCCGAAGACTGACATCATGAATCACACGTGTTTTCTGTCGGCAGGCATTGGCGCTTTGACCTGGTCTCCACTGGCCTGTGGAATCATCTCAGGGAAATATGACGACGGGATCCCCCCGTGTTCACGTGCATCACTAAAGGTAAGACCCCTTTCTTGCCTCCCCGGTGATACTTAATGGTACCTCAACCCTCCGAACATTTACCTGGTTACAGTTCCATCATCCTCATTGTGCCGTGGATTATCTGGGGCGGGCTTGCTTTGGCATCAGACTCAATGCCAAACACTCAACACAAGCCAACCACGACTCTAGCTCTTTCTGGGAGACCTCAAGGTGTTTTCTCGGCCTCCTACTTGGTGAATATGCTCAGGACACACCCCACTGGAGGCAACTCATCAGGCTCCCGAACCCGGTAACCTGGGGTCGGGGATGGGGACGAGCCCCTTGGAGACCCTGAAGTTTTGCACTTTGCCCGGAGCCTCGCAGCACCCAGTTCTGCACCCCACAGAGGTGCAGTTCAGGGCATGCCGTGGAGGGGCTGGAGAGGTGACAGGCTACTGTTACCTTTCACGGTGCTGTTACAGAGGACAGCACTGCTCTCCAGGGGTGAGGGCACACAGTGAGGTGAAAACACCAGTCACTTCACCAACATAAGGGAATCATCACACAGCCCTCCTCAAAAAGACACAGAAAAGTCCTACATGATCTTTGGAAATGGTGGTAGCACTTTGAATTCATGAACTCAACTGTTATTTTCATGATAACAACCTACTTTATAGTTGTAAAGACTCCAGGTTCTAGGTAGACTGGAAAGTCACTGATAAAACTCCAAACCAAACTGAGGCAGTCGTGCCGTGCTCCAAGCCATTCCCCAGATATGAGCCTATAATGCCTGAATGAGGTAGATGTTGGTCTCTGCATTTACTGCACCTGTCTAGCCTTTGGTCCTAAACTGCATCATGTGTCTTCATCAGGGTTATCAGTGGCTGAGGGACCAGATTCTGAGTGAGGAGGGCAATCGTCAGCAGGCAAAGCTGAGAGAGCTGAAGGCAGTTGCCAAGCGACTTAACTGCACTCTGCCCCAACTGGCGATCGGTAAACTCGGCGTCTCCTGTGTGCTTTTCTTTTGTGACATATTCTATGGAGTGAAATGTTAGGATTCCCTTTCAGTCGCCCATCTAGAAAGAAGCCTGTTAGATGAGGAATCACTCAGTGTCTGCGGGTCTACACTTGGACAAATCTTAGCAGCAAATCTAACCTACTGACTTCAGTGATGCAGTGATAGGAAAGATCAACAAACTCCTGGTCTCTACGCAAAGAGGCTTCATCATATTACTTGTGTTTCCCCCGAAGCCTGGTGTCTGAGGAATGAAGGGGTGAACTCTGTCCTGCTGGGAGCTTCCAGGACTGAGCAGCTGATGGAAAATATCAAAGCCATACAGGTCAGATTCGATATCCATCTGTTCTTTGACAGTGACTCTTGCTCCTTCGTTTGCACCCAAACTTTGTTGAAGTCCTACAAGGATCGTACATCTGCCCAAAGTTGTCTTTGTTCATCTTGTTCATCTTGTACTCGTCAGCAATCATCAATCATAATGAAGATACACCATGAGGGTCATTTGTAAAGGCACTGGGGAGGGACACAGTTGTATGTTACCGAGCTTTGCATTGGTTTCACCATCTGTTTGTCCAACAATCACAGCCGTTTGACATCATGACACGACATGACACAATGTTTTTAAAGACGTTGAGGTCTTCATACCATGATAAAGAACGTGATAAAGTTTCTGCTCCGTTGCTGCTCCTCACCTCTTATGACAAAACAAAGAGAAGGTGTGTTGAGAATCTCTAGTGATTTTCCCTGTCTCTGCGCAGGTTCTTCCAAAGTTATCTCTACCCATTGTATCTGAGATGGACGTCATCCTGGGACACAAGCCCTACAGTAAAACAGGTTCCCGGTCATAGAGACGGCAAACCAAACAGAAAGTGCTCACAACTTTATAGTTTAACACCGTTCAACACAGTTCTAGTAAGGATCACTTTGCGTCTTCAACACCACGCTGTCCTACACCCAAGACACTGATGCACAAAAGACCAAAGACTGCCTGGAACAAGAGAGGGTTTGGAGTTTGATCGACCAAATCAAGGTCCTTCACAGTCTGAATTCATTAAAAGGGTGGAGAGGAACACCTTACCATTAAATGTCCACACAGACACACACACGTTTTCCCAGGGCCGCTGCATACGTGAGGACATCTCAATCAGGAGGTACTACCAAACATATCCTCAATCCAAGTCTTCCAGTCTCCTCTGCAGTGAGCACCTTCAGCATTATCTTGATGAACCAAGTCTCTTGACATTTTGTCCAAAGCTTGTGAATTTCTGTCCACCTTCTCCACCTGGCCCTTCCCAGCAACCCCCTAGGCTACTCCTTTGGGTCGGAGTCTTCTAGTTGTCATCTGCATTTTCAGGAGACCCCTCAGGCAACCAGTCCTGAAGTGCTTTCTTCTTCTGGACGATGACACAATAATGGCAATTGTAACTGCATCCTTGGACTCCACAAGGCCAGTATTGCTTGTGGATCACTGGGGTTCCACCTTGTCGCTGTCCCCGAGGTAGACCACCTGAAATGATCAGGTGCCTGCTTACTCCTTCACCCATCTTTGTCCCTGAATGTTTTTTGTTGTTCTGGTCAGTGAATGTCAAACGTACAAGTCCAGCTACCAAACACCACAGTGGTTTACATCAGGCAGGCTGAGCCCCCTGGACATGTATTTCCACCCATCGTGGACTGAGGCTCAGCACACCAACCATGGGATCGTTCCTTCTCAAATTGACAGGAAGTAGACAACTGGTTCGGTTTGAACAGACCAGGAGTTTCCAAGAGAGCCCAAAGTGATCAAAGGGGAGTAGACGAAGCAGGGGAGTCAGGGACAGATAAAATCACATCGCTGGAAAAAAGGAACTAACATGGATGCTACTTGCAGAGATGGCGATGACAATCTGGCAACTGGTCGAGGTTGGTGTCTTCACGCTGGTCCTGACTGCTGCCATCGGGTTCAGGTGGCAACCTATGCAAGTATGCTAAGGCACATACGTAGAACTACGGCAGACCATGACCATGGGTTCTCCAAGGGAGGCATCCAACCATCGAACGCACCTACATTAGCTTGGATAAATCGCTATGAGCCGTGGATTTTAATATTTTTCTTTTATTTTAATGTGTGAAATAGTAATCTTTGATTCAAAAAACACAACTGCTATTTTGTGAATGGACACCCTGTTATCATGTGTCACCAGATCAAATGTTTGAGAGCAACCCAGCAACTAATAAGCACAAATCATCAATGTTTCATGGAAGGTCTTACAGTCCATCAGCAATAGGCACGTCTTTGGATGTGACTTTAGTCTCCATCCAGGCAGTTTATACATTGTTCTTATGTCTGCTAATGTTTGCCTGTGACAATAGTAAGGTTATATAACGTTGTATCCTGACTGTGAATATTTGTCAGTTTCTGCTCCAGCAGCGGTGCCTGCAGCTGAAAAACAAACATAACCATCATAATTTGAAGGCGTGAACATCTACGGTGCCTATTCTCCATTAAAACCTTGCAAATGTGTTGCGTTTTGCTCCAAATTTGGATTTTGTCAACAAATGAGACCGTTTCAGACAAACTAACCCGATAGTCAAAGGTTGACTGGAGGAGAAACAAGGCCAGACTTGGTGAAGGTACCAGGTCCTTCAGATCAGGGTACTTGGATCATCTTGTAGCAGCTGCATTGTTGATCCTTTTCTTAAAGATGGTTTAACTTTGATCTGCATACAAACACCAACGTGTCGTCCTCTGTGACTGCTCTTGCAGTTTCATGGTGTGTGTATGTGTGTGTGTGTGTGTGTGTGTGTGTGTGTGTGTGTGTGTGTGGCTCGCAGATCAACAGTTCCTTTCAGAACACAAATGCCAATTATTTCACTCACTCTGGTCGAGGGGTAACCAGCATCCCAAATAAATAAGTTGTGCCAAACCCTGCTCTGCTTGAAGGCGTCTTCCTTGGGTTCCTCAGGATCATCTGATCATCTGCTCAGCCCAGCCAGCGTTCAGAGATTCACCCCGAGCCCAAGTCTAACCATGAGGGTGGAAAGACACTGATGAGGGAACATGCGACCAAACAGCAGAACCACCCGACACCGACTCCTGTGCGCTAGCGTTTTATCTTCAGAACTTTCTGCAATCTTGGCCAAAGTGAGACGGTTCCGACAGAGTCAACAGTGAAAACGGTCGAAGACCAGACTTTTACTTCTTTAATCCATGAAGAAAAACGCCTTTGGACTCAGTCAGGAAGCGAATTAGAAGAAGAAAGTCCCTCTCATTCACCCACATGTATTCTGTCTTGTTGTGCCCGACCTTCAATCCTCTCCTTTCCGGGCCAGACCACCACCTCTAATGTCATCTGCAAACCCCATGGAGATTCCTGCCTCCCCTCATCTGTTAGCCTGTTCCTCACCATAGCAAAGGTTAGGAGCTCCGAGCTGCTCCCTGATGGAGTCCCACCTCCACCTTGAACTTCTCTGTCACAACTCCCTCACACGTACCACCCTCTGACCTTCTCCAAGCAAACCCTACATCTGTGGAGCTCGTTCTCGACCTGAGGCCGTGCTGCCGCTGCTCATCTCTGCCCTCAGAACATCTTCCACGACTCTCTCCAAAGAGGTCCTCCAGGGGCACCAGCATTCTTCTCCAATCCAATGAACACGCAACTCTTGGCAAAGAATACAACTTCCCAGACTTTGATTTCTAGTGCAAAGAAAAACCCTCGAGGTAGAAAACCATAATCAAAGATACAAATAGAAACATTTCTACAAACCTGACACGGCACAAGAGCGAGGACAAGAAGGTCCAAAGCAGCAGCCGTACGCCGCTGAACTTCATGCCCACGCCGGTGGAGGTGGGAATTAAATACTCTTTTTCTGCCTCTTCTGGAAGAAAAGTATTCACTTCAGTCATTTCCATCCTTTTTTGCGTAGTCCACCGCCTTCTGCTCTCCTGGATACCAAACCTGTCCATCACCTCTGTCTGCACCAACAACCACTCTCACTTCTGGAGACTCTGCATCACTTCTCACCCTCTCACCCTCACCGGGAGGCTCTGTGAGATCTCCGAGGCAATGCAAGCCGTGCCCGCGGCCAGTTTATATGTTTTTGTCTTTTATCCCTTCAATCATTTCGAGACGTTCCATTAGATCGGCAGTGACGGAAGAGAGAGATCAGACAAAGCATACCTAACAGTCAGTCAAGCCGGTCCATCACCCCTGCAAGGCCTCTCCTCACCATCAGTGGCAGTTTGGATCAGACTTCATACAGACAAAACCTGGTATTTCTTTGGCCAAATACATTGGCAGTTTTAGGTTGCTTAGTTGTTGTTTAAGTCCTTGTTTAAAACTCATAAGCTTACCTTCAATGATCTGATGGACCATCCAAGTCCAGAGACACCAAAGCAGGCCGGATGCTGACCCGGCCACTGGCTGGAAATGTAGAGTGTCACGTTGTTCCAAGAACGCTAATCCACTAGGAGGGACACCAGAGAACTGGTTTCTGCAAAAGAAATGTTCTAGACACTGGACAACGTCCGAGCCTTGAAATTTCAAACTTTATGATTAGAAATGAATGTGTAAGTATGGCTCTTACTTTTGGATTAGCAGGGCCACGGGCTCCATGGAGAGCAGCTCAGGTGGAAGTTCTTGAAACCGGGGTCGACCGGGTAGGTGACGGCTTTGTGAAGAATCAAAGTAAATCAAATGAACGTGGCTTTGAGCTTCTGGTCCAACCCCAAAACACCCTCACAGGGTGGCGCCAATATTCCAAATATTTAAGAGTGGATTTTAAAACTAGGACCCAAGTCCAACACAGAAGGGGCCAAAAATTAAACCTGATCTAAGACCAGGGCCAGACAGGATGAACCTTTATTCAATGGTTAAAGAGAACAGCAGCGAGGTACCACTTAGGAGCAACATCAAGACGTTCAACATCCGTTTTCTGATGGTTTTATTGAGGGTCCAAAAAAAATTACAAGAATCTAAGGCATTACTATTTCCTTGAATTTGACAAAAGGGCTACAGAGAGCCCTGGAAACCAAATCCCAAAGCTACATCACCATCCCGATCCATCGGTGTGATGATGCTCTCCTGGCTTTACCCCGTCCCAGACGCCTCCATCCACCTGCAGGTCCAGAAGCAACACCGGTCGTTTCCACCGCGCCGAGTCCGGAGAAGGAGATCACTCCATGTGACATTAAACCTGATTTGCATGGCGCTGCTCCGCTACAGGGACCCATTCCATGAAGTTCCAGGCCACATTGTTGAACTGATCTTGATGCCAGAAGTAATTTGGAGCTCTTCTGTGAGCTCGACCATCACTCTCCAGTTGCTACTCCTTCTTCTGGCCCGGGCAAGCAGGACGAAGCAGGAAGCAACAGGAAGCAGCACGACTGATTCAATGCAAGTACGGCTTCTCATGACGAGGACACATTGGAGTTCACTGGGGATTCCAGAACATCTCGGCCTCTTTCAGACTCACTCGGTGGCCTTCAAGGGTTCTTCATCCAGGACGACGGAGTCCCAGCGAGTGTTTCCAGCGCTGTCAAAGACCCCCCCACCCTCGACACATGAGCGTATCTGCGTTTGCCGGGGAACGGGAATCACATCAGATGGACACCACACATTTGTTTCACCAGAATAATGAGAAATTTAATTCAATGAAAATCATAAATCCAATACGGCATCACTGATCTGACCTTTAAATATATACTGCATAATTGGAATCTTCTGGAAATGCGCGTCCTTCCCCGGTATCTCTCGGAAAGACCTTCCTCCTCTTTCTGCGGCGACTCTAATTCTCAGCGACTTCATCTCTACGGATCCGTTTTGGCCGCTGGTAATGTAATGTTGTGGTTCGCAGTAAACGATCAAAGTCTCCATCATCGGCTCTTTTAAACGGCCACCGTTACGTCACGACGTCGAGGTCACCATTTCCTCCGACTCACCGGGCGACAACCGTCCCGTCGAACCTCCGATGCCAAAAGGATACGACCAGATATTGTTCACGTTTTGGTTAATTAGTGTTACATGTGATACTGAAGACATTTCGGAGGCAGATAACTGAAGGCGAGGATCTGCGCGGATTTGTCGAGGATTAAAAACGCTGCTCTAAGCACAGAGAGAAAAGGTCATTACATCTCATCTTCAACTGGAGCAAATAGCAGTCTGCGGCCGAGGTGCGTATTCCTTCCCTCTACGTGGCGTCCGAGGACCGGAAAGGAAGTCTACCGATGCGCCGCGTAAAAAAGTAACACATAAGAAAAGGACCTTTGTATCCACAGAAACGGGCCGAGGTGGATTATTGCAGCTTCTTCTGGAATCGCACGAGCGGACAAAAAAACCTGCTGAATTTGTTACCTTCATTTCAGATGAAAAATAAAAAACATTCAAACTTACATAACGGGTGAACAAGGTAAAGGGTGCAGTGGAACGGGCCCACAATCGAACCGCCACTGATTCTCCATCCACACAAACACCAGACAACAGTAAGTGACAAAGTATGCAACGCAACGGGCGACGGGCTAAAATTCAACACATCAGAAAAAGCCACAAAGTCGTAGATATTGGCGGCGGCCGGATAACTCAAATGCCAGATGTTGTTTTGTGTAAAAAAAAAAAAAACAAAAACAGAAAATTAAAAAAAAACAAAAAAAAAAATGAGAGAAAAAGCAAGCCGAGGCGTGGAGGTGGCCACAGAGTCCAAATCCAGCTTTGGAAAAGCAGCTCCAGGTGGGTTAAAGAAGGAGAACAGGCTTCAGGTCGTACAAAACCAGGTGAGTCGACCGCGGCCGCTCCTCCGGACTCACCGCACCTTCCAAAAGAAAGACTTCAACCAAAACGTCATGTACCGAGAAATACCAAAACGATCTTCCAGAGTTTGACGAGCTACATCCGCCGCTGGGAGTAACTGATTTCTGTAAGCAAAAATAAATCCAATTTGAACCCGGAGCGGAACGAAACGGGAGCTGACCTTCCTCAAACAAGACACGCGTCTCTGATCCGATGCACGAACGAGGTCCACCGCCCCTCTCCGGGGAAATCCACCGCCGACGTCCGGCGAAACACGTCGACTTGGCTCCCGACCACTCTGCATGCTAGATATCCTCTGGCCAAAGCGCTTCCCTTGCAGGAATCCGTGGGGTTTCTGGAAGTTCTCGAGTTACTTGTAGGCACACTTTGCTTCTCCTCGCCGTGTCTCGGTCCTCTCCCCGCAGGGCGTCGCGACGGGCCCCAGTCTAAGACACGCTGTCTTTGCTACTTCCCGGCGGGCCGCCGCCGCCGCTCGTGACCAAATTGCGCAGCAATCTACGCCGTCCCGCTTGGTAGTCCTCCTCGTCTACGTTCACCAACAGTTTTATGGCCTCGTGTCCCACCGCTTGTTTCAGGGAATCCGTGATAAAGACGCCTTTCAGTGCCTCCAGCAACGAGCCGTTTATGTAGTCCCTCCAAAACGCATCCAGGTAAGTCAGCTCCGAGAACTTGATGTCACAGATGATGGAGCCCAAGTCTCGGGATTTCAGAATGGTGTTGGCCTGGTTGAACCGCTCGAACTGCCGCTCCAGAGCCTCCTGCTTGTTGGAGAAGACGTTTCCCTGAAGAGCAGATTCGTGCTGGCAGTATTCGGCTCGAACTCGGAGACGGATATCTGCAGGGGTAGAGCACAAGGTCAGAGGACGGTACGTCCGCCGAACGCCCGTTTACCACACGAGCGGGACGTCGCCCGGAAGGCCGAGCGCGACACCCGTTCAGGCGGGTCGGCCGTGTTGGCGGAGATCGACGGTCCGGTGATTCGCTTTAAGATTCGCCTGGGATCCCGAAATCAACGCGCCCCTCTCATGCTTGGGTTGCTCTGCAGCGGGTCTACATACTTACTGTGCAACGGTTGCTCCTCTGTGACCATCGACTAGATGTTTACGCGAACCGGCGGTGGAGCGGCCGGACCGAGCGCAGCCGGCGAGCAGAGAGTGTGACACGCTTTCAGGAAATCAAATCGAAACCAGGCTTGGATTCTTACCGCAGGTTTGCTTCTCTCTGCAGTCCCCTGAGGTTTGACTCCTCTTCCGTTTGCGGTTCGGCAAGGGAGGCGTCGGCTTGGTTTGAGACGGGCCGACGTGAGGTCCTGACGGCGCACAGCAGATGACCGACTGCGGACCTGGAGGAGGACGAGCGCGAGGTCAACCTTTGCTGGTCTACGGCGAGAACACGGTCAGAAGCTCTCTTCTACAAACACCTACCCGCCCTTCGGTGGGGCACGGAGTCTCTGCTCTGCACCGCCCCTCTCGGTGAGATGTAGCGCACCGACGTCTCCTCCAGGTACTTGTCGACGGGGTCCGGACACACTGGCGACACAGCGGACAGTCAGTCGATCACATCGCAACGGACCGAGAACCTTCGCCGAACACCGAAGGCGGCGGCGGACGTGAACCGTGTCCGACGTACCGCGTCCATGGAGATCGCGGAAGGACCAAACTGAGAAGATGGATTTATAACGCCGGGTTTCATGACCACCATTTACGGGCAACGGAAAAAAAGGCCTCAGTTGTCAAGGCAACCAGAGTGTTTTGGTTCGCACGTGTACGGATCGGTATACGGACGATACGGAGAAAACCACCGCTCAAGCCAATAGCGGAGGGTAAACTGGTAGAAAACAGATACGCTGAAGGTTCTGGACTTCAGATTTGTTTTCGTGAAGGAGAAGATTAGCGTCGTATGATTTCCAGTTTGTCTGGGCTCTAAACACTGCTGGCTTGGTCCGGGCCTGACGGGTCACCGACTGACCACCTCCCGTCACCAGAAGCCCGGAGCTCACCTGCTGTCTGTCAACATTTGAAGCAGCCAGAACGTTCTACGAACCCAGTTGACCCAAAGCGCTGTTAGCATGCTAGCACAGGGAGCATCAGGTGTGTTGGTAGAATGTGAGGGGGGGGTTAGGAGAGACAGGTGATCTGCAACAGAAAGCAACTATCGAAGTGTAATTTTCGGCAGGTGTCTGAAGGCCGGCAGCTGAATACAGCGCGGCAGCAGCCATGTTGTCCAAAGGGGGTGCAGAGCCTGCAGAGGTGCCATGCAGAAGATGGAGACATTTGGACTGCGTTACATCAGACCTTTCATAAAACTAGTTTAGTTTTCAGATGCGCTGTGGAGATGAGCGAGGACGTTACTCAAGTTCTGTCACTGCGCCTGATAATTCTGTCTTCCTGAACGTCCCTGTTAAAGCCGCCTCTCACTCAGTGACAGCTGGGACCTCCTGCTCCAGATGTGGTATCTGTGATACCTTCACAAAAACCTGTGACGCTGTCCTCCTCGGTCTCTTGTTAGAAGGCGGGTTAGTGTGAGCTCCAGTTTAGGCGCAGGAAGTGCAAGGAAAGCCGTGAGTTACAAAAAAAGGTGTGAAAGTCTGGCAAGCTGAGAGCACCTACTAGACAAGCACTAGTCGGACAGTTTTCACACATGATGGGGAAGAAGGTGGCGATACTGTGTGTCCAGGAGACCAGGTGCAAAGGAGGCAAAGCTAGAAGCGACGGAGCAGGAGTTCTCCTGAAGGAGAGGTTTGTCAGGGATGTTCTGGAGGGGGAACGATGAGTCTGAGGAGGCTAAAGGACATCCAACAGTTCAATATCTGATGCAAAATGACCGTCTTCAAACAGCATCGGTGGGTTTGAGAAACGGCGTTAACCTTGGTCTTTCCTTCTGCTGCACCTAAATGAGACGACCGACCGCTACGAGGCAACAACAGCAAAAGAAACCCTCTGGATCGTGTCCCGGCTCGGCCCCTTCTGGAAGCCGCCCCGCACAGCTCCACTCACCGGCCTGGCGTTTTCTCAGCGTGACGTAAGGCAGCAGGTCGTGGCGGGTGAGGATCCTCAGCAGCTGCAGGACGTGTCCGAAGTTGGTCTCGTCGCAGCGGCCCTGGCGCTCCAGAGCCAGCAGGAAGTCCCTGCCGCTCCTGATGCCCCCGCGCTCGTACTCGTCGATCACGTCCACGAACAAAAACGACAGTACTCTGACGTCCCGGTGCGTCAGCTGGGCGCCGACGATGTCGAACATGCGGTGGAGAGAATACAGGCCGTGGGAGTTGTCGACGGCCTCCTCCGGCCAGGGCTCCAGCCCGCGCTCCCTGCCGGAGAAGCCCGAGTTGGGGCAGAGGACAGACATGTTCCTGCCGCCTCCTTCCCTACTGGAGGCGGCCGAAGCCGGGCATCCCGGCCGGCCCGTCAAGGCCCGGCGGTCCGGACGAGCGCCGGCGCCGCTCGGCCCCGAGTCCCGGTGGTTGGTCTGGATGTGGGGTCGGTGCTGCTGGGTGGAGGAGTTCTGGCCGAGCGGAGGAGGAATAACGGCATTGGGGACTTGGGCCTGCTGAGATGTCATGTCAGGGCCAAATGTCGAGCGGGGGACGCTGAAATCCCTGCGACTCCTGCGGCCGCCCTCCTCCGGCGCTGGACTGACGAGCTGAGGACGACATCACAGGGACAACGGCTTCAGAAAGTGATCGCCAGCGGCCGCATCTGCGCCGCCGTGTCCAGTCAAACACCGCCGCCTGCATTCATGTTTCACCCCCCACTGAATGTTCCTGAAAAGGCCGTGCACGTCAAAGCCCCATTTACGCCTGCTGTACATTTGCAACCGTGACCTTAAGCCAGAAATGTCCCATGTTTCTGCCTCTGTCCTCCGCCGAGGGACGAAGAACACGAACACCAGCTAATATCGTGATCGCAGGCGCCGTCACGGTACGGCGCTCTGTGGAGGCCGTGGAAAGATGGCGGAATGCAGCTGCGTTGGACGGTGAAGGTCCGACATCTCGGCCCAAACAATGGCTAAGCTCTTATGGACCGCTATTATCTCAAGGAAGTCAATCACTAAACATTCATTGATTGTGTGCGTCAACCATCTTGGAAGGAAATCTTTTGTTTGAATAACAGCGGCGAGGCGTCAGCCCGGCCCGAGGGAGGCGACGGTGAGCTCCGGAGCTCCAGAGCTCATCAGAGGAGGGTTGTATGGAATTCACGTGCCATTTCTAATTCAATAAGACGCTCGGCCCCGGTAACCCTCCCCTTGTCGCCGACCTGATGGAAATCTGCGTCCACACGGAGCTCCTGCACTGGACAGAGAGAATAGGAGGGCCAACGCAGCTCGGAGGGCGCTAGCAGCCACCGTTACCAAAACTACCACCTGCTACGGTGCTAGCGGCAGGGATCCGTTCATCCACAGGCAGCGATCCATCTATCATCTGCTAAAAGAGGTTTCTCCATTCAGTGCAGGAACTGTCGCCATGGAAACATCACAACGCTTCATCAGTGATACAGTGGAGAGCGATCAGCTTCGCTGGCGGCGGCGGCTGTCGTTATGAACGTGCATGTAACACACACTCTTCGCCGTGCTGAAGTCTTTTTAGCATTTAAACGAGGTTAGATTACGGGCCGATAAATAGTCCCTCTCGTACGTTCAGTCAACTCTAACGATGCATTAAGTGCATTTTGCTAATAGCTGGCGTTCAGACAGCAGGGGGTTATCTGTGTACGCTGCGTTCATGAGGAGGGACGTCGCCCCGACGCCGCTTTCCTGAGGGCGGCGGTGCAAAGCGACCTGCTGACACCGTCCGCTTTGGAAAGACCAGAGGCTTCTCCAGTTGACGGCGACACCGCAGAGGCCGGGCTGAGGACACGCAAAACAACCAGGATCATAACAGTCGGTTTTGCGTACCGCTGAACGTAACCACACCCCTGACATCCATTGTGTTACTGTTGTTTCTGCTAGCCAGTGTTTTTCCCGTACGGAGGGACGAGGAGGCGTCTGGCGGCATGGGTTTCCTTGCATCGACTGTACGCGGTACATTTTAATGTTAATGACAGCAACAAACTGAACTAAATTACCCTACGGAAACAAGGTAGGGTTGATGTTGACCCTCCTTTATTTAGTTTTTTAAGGAAAACATTTTGAAAAGGTCGAGAGCGGCCAGTGGACGCCGTGATGTCGATCTGCGTCGTTATACGTGAATTCAGCGGGAAAAGTGTTGTTGAAGCGGCGGGTGAAAAACATGGGGTTGATAATATGTCGGCAAAAAGGTCACACACCTGCCTGAGGTCATGAACCCCCATGACAGCTCTCACAGACAGATACGATAACCCATCATTGAACGGAGTCCTCTGACCGATGAGCCATCAATCTCCTCTTATCCAAGCTCATCAGATGGATTATTTAAAGCCCTCCATGAGCTGAATATGACTCCGACCTGAGCACTGGTCATTTTGAGACATGGTTTTAGCCACTTTTCCTGCTGATTCCTGTCGACAATGAACAGAAATCCCCGCTTTGACTCCTTTCAAGACCAGGTACTTTTAATGGTCGCCGTCAGATCCTCGTCTAATCTTGTCAGGGAAACTGGACCGCGGCTCCACGACCCTGCAGAACCTACAGGAGGTGAAACGTCTTCAGGAAAAGAAGTCGTGTCCGGCGGCCACATCGAGCTTTGTCAAGGATTAACCCCGACCTGGATGGCTGAGGACCAACAGACACACTATTTTGATGGTTACACAACCCGAGGCCCGCGGCGGCGGGAGCAGGAGCTCGGCCGGGTGCGGAGCTTCTCCACGGCCACCACAATCCTGAGGGAGCTGCCGAACCGAGGCTGACAGGACCGCGTTTGGGTCACGGCTGCTCCGGCTGGCATCACCTCCGGCGGGACACTTGGAAACACAACAACCTTCCTGTTACATGTCTGTACACACGCATAGCAGCTACGAGATCCAGACATCTGCACGCTGTATGGAGATAGCTAGCAGGCTGGCTGATCGTTCCAGGAGCCTGACGGGTCTGGACCGACACACACACACACACACACACACACACACACACACACACACACACACACACACACACACACACAGCTGTGGTCCCGGCCAGCCCGGCGGTTATTGTGGCTGCTAACATTTGTCAGCGTTTTCCCTCCCGCGGAAAGTCACCGATAACCGGGGCGAAGCCGGGACCGCGGAGCGGGTCTGGTACCGACACACGGCCCGCATTCCCCAGTCCGACCGCAGGTTACCTCTGGTGTTTCGTCCAGTCGCGGCGAGCGGGTCCCTGCCGGACTCGGTGGCGGCGGAGGCTAGGCGAGCTTAGCTTCAGCCGCTCTCCGCCGAGCAGAGCTCCTTCTGGGACGGACAGCGCGCTCCCGTCCGCTCGGTGCGTCGGATCCGCGGCGGGCTTCCGGCTCCGCGGCGTCCGCTCGGCGGCTCGGCGTCCTTCAGGTCGCGGAAGGGAGCTGCGTGCGACGCATCGGGACCATGGGGAGTTTAACAAGACATCTTTTCGTTCTTCAGCTAAAATGAAAGAACTTCCGGCTCAAAGGGCGCTTCACTTCCGGGTTGTGCTCCTGCAGTCCGCCACTTCCTGTTGCGCGCTGATCACGTGACCAGGCATCCGCACACACGCACAGCGTCCTGGCTCCGCCCCCACGACCAAAAGACTGGAAAAAAGACTGAAAAACACTGGAAAAGACAAGACTGAACCGGGCTGGAGAACACCCAGTTCACGCTGAACAAAGTCTGCATTTTAGATATTTTGCAGGTCAAAAATAGGAGCTCATCAATGCTGTCGAAGGACGAGAGCTCATGATACGAATACAAGGAAGCTGCAAAGAAATATTCTCCTCTTATCAGTGTTTCCCCCTCAGAGGGTTGAGGTCATAACCCTTTGTGAATGTGTTAATCAAAGGGTGAAATATATTTATCTTTAATATGTATCCGTGAAAAGATTTCATTTTAAGGGGGCGCTATAAGGCTGAACGCTATTGAATAGTATCTATCTTTAGACATCATTTCCTGGCCAAGCTGAGGATGGAATGAACGGGGAAGAAATGGCATTTGCATTTCAAAGGTGAATGATATGTCTTTCTAATATTGCTGACCGAAGCGCCGAGCTCCCCCGGTCCGACCTCTACCCCCTCCTGGAACGGGCTATTGACCGCAGCTGCAGAAACAGTGACCGGATGTGACCTGTCACCATTTCCTGACCTGCACCAGCTTCTTCTCAAACACCGTAATAACAAACAGAAGATGCAGCTTTGCAAAGCCTTTATTGAAAACGGATCGCATGTCGTTTGATTCACCGTCAGAAATCGGTGAACCCGAGGCCCGATGCGTTCGAACGGCGGAGGACTGCGGCATTTCTGCTCGCTAGGCGTGCAGGTGGAGGCACGCGAAAGGTGGACGCTCGTCTTGGTTTGCGATGCAGCCCTTAGAATGTAAACCCTTCATTCCACACCTTTCATGAACTCCAGGAACTCTGTCACAGAGAAAGTATGGAGTCAGGCATGTCGCAGCGGAAATAGACGCAGCCAGTTAGTCCAGGACTGCTGCCGTTCATAAGAGCACAGAGACCTGCTGCAAAAACAACTGACTACATAGATTTCTATATGTACTCATAAGTTAGCATTAATCCTGCAGTGGCTGGAGCCAGCCGTCATTGTATGAAACAGGATACACACACACACACACACACACACACACATGCACACTACTCATGTCACTCAGTATTGGGCTACTGTACCGTCATAGTCTATTTTGCCGTCGTTGTTCTTATCTCCGTCTTTCATAAGTTCTTCGATATCATCCTCGGTGATGGACTCCCCGGTGGACTCCAGCATGGCCTTCAGCTCCTCAAGGTCAATGTAACCGTCCCCATTCCTGCACACAACACACACACACACACACACACACACACACACACACACACACACACACACACACACACACACACACACACAGACACACCCACACACACACACACACACGTGAGTCAGTCCACCTTCTGTCCAGGACCTCTCCTGCCTTTGAGGTGCACAGAAGTCTCTACACATTTATAACTATGTTGATCCGGTCAAAGTCGCTAGTTATGAAATAACTTCAGCCTTAAACCCGACCGATGGCTGAATCAGTGTGAATGTTGCCCGGGGAACATGTTTTTTCATGTGTTTGAGTGGAAACGAAATGCAAAGGAGAATTTAAAGGAGAACCCGAGGAGCGAGAGCTTCATCACTTCTGTTTGTGTCTGAGTCCGGCTGATCCATCCACGCTTCCGCCGGGGCGAAACCTACTTGTCAAACATGCGAAAGAGTTCGGCCAGCTCCTCCTCCGACTTCCCTTTGCTCTCCTCCTTCATGCAGCGGACCATCATGACCAGGAACTCGTCGAAGTCCACCGTCCCGCTCCCTTGGAGACAGAGGTCAGAGGACACAGCTCCACCAGAGATCCTTGCCAAGGGTACGATACGCTGTAAAACACCGGGGTGCTCCTCATTCATTCATTCATTCATTCATTGGTTTATCCTGCAGCGATGGCGGCGGGCCGGAGCCCGTCCCAGCTGTGATAGGACCGCAGGGGTTCACCCTGGATCCATCTCAACCGCCTCATATGGAGACATGCAAACATTCACCCTTTCATTCACAGGTCACACGGACACGAGCAGCCGTTCACTCATTGACACCGACAGGCCCCCTGTGGCGTGGAGGCTTCTCGTCGTGATGATGCAGGGCGAGCCGCTGCTCTAGCGTGCCTCGAGCAGATAACCTCCTTCTATCCTTGAGTAAGTACAGCGGCGCCGTACCGTCTTCATCCACCTCGTCGATCATCTCCTGCAGCTCCTCGGGGGTGGGGTTCTGCCCCAGCATCCTCATCACCTTCCCCAGCTCCTTGGTGCTGATGCATCCGTCCTCCGCATCCTGGATGAAGATGTCGAACGCCGCCTTGAACTCTGGGAGAGGGACACCACACCGTCAGCATCCGTCAGCTCCGTGGCAGAGCTGCTGCTTCGCTTCCGTTTCACCGCCAGCTAGAAGAAGCTAAAGCTAACAGATACACAGCATGAGATGCAGATGTCCACATCTCCAGCAGCTAACTGGGCAGCAGCCACCCGCGGACATCAGGACCTCCTGAAACGGTCAAAGGGCCCCCCGAGGACCGCACGGGACCTGACAGGGATCTCGGGGAACCCGGGTCACAATACTGGTCTGAAACCTGAAACCTGGACGACTCGGGGCAGCAGGTGAAGAACGGCAAGTAAGGCTTTTTCTCCTCACCGTTTTTCTGCTCCTCCGTCAAGTTCTCAACCTGGAGGGGGAAAAACAGCAAGACTTAGTTCTTTTTATTTTACTCTTGGAAAATAAAATACTATCAAAAGTCTGTCCCAGCTGTCGTTCATTCCAATGCTTTTTGGACCATGTCCTGCATTATGTCTGTATTACACACATATAATGTAACGCAATAAACGCAGACATACGAGCCAACGCTGGACACTCTCCACTTACATGACCCTTTTGGCACAGCCACTGGACCACACACACACACACACACACACACACAGACACACACACACACACACACACACACACATAAACACACACACACATACTTGCGGATAGGAAGAGCCGTGTTGGAGGTTCAATCAGCTGAGACCCAAGCGGCCTCTAGTGGGCAACAATAATAATAATAATAATAATAATAATAATAATAATAATAATAATAATAATAATAATAATAATAATGATAATAATAATAATAATATTAATAATAATAATCGCTAATAGCGCTTTGAAATACATTCATTCATTCATTCGCTCTGTATCCTGCTTTGGGACAGGAGCCAATCCCAGCTGTGATTGGTCGAGAGGCGGGGTTCCCCCTGGACCAATCACAGGGCCCCATATAGAGACACAACCGTTCACCCTGTCATGCAAACATGTCGCGCACAAATACACTCACTCACTCACTGAGTCCTTTGAAAGCAACCAGCAGAGAGGGATTCCTTCCTCCTCTTCAAATCCCACATTATATTTTAGGATATTCTGTATTTTCTTTATGTGAACACATGAATATCACATGATTGTTTTTTTTAGCTCCTGGGCCTCCTGGACCTCCTCCACCTCCCTCCCTGCAGAATGAATGCCGCTTCAATGTGTGTGTGTGTGTGTGTGTGTGTCAGGGAAGAGCTATGTAGGGATGTTGGAGTGTGTGTGTGTGTGTGTGTGTGTGTGTGTGTGTGTGTGTGTGTGGGTGGGGTGTCAGCTGTTCCATTTCTGTCCATCTGATCTTTGTTCTATTGTCAGGCAGAGTGATTCAGCCCCTCACACATGTCAGCGCTCGGCCCGACACACACTCGCTCCTTTTTTGACTCCAGACTCAAAGAGCCCGGACTGAACCAGAAGCCAGCGGGCGACAGCTGACGCGAGATGGTACGGTCCAGACTCCGTGATCTCCTGGAGAACCCGCAGCACAGCGTCCGGTCCACCGCTCAGAGCACCTGATACCTCATTAAATCTGAGTTTGACCCGAACACAATGTGAACGTGTGTGTCTGTGGAAGGAGAAGCTCAGAGTGTTTTCAGGTAGATCTCCTTCCATCTGTCGGCCGCATCTCTGATCAATCTGTGGATTTAGTTCAGGAGGTCAGTGTTTCCAAAAAGCCCAGAGAAGAACATCAACCGGGGTTTAGCTTTGCACCACAAAGAGGGAAAAACAAAGAATGCAACTTTAAAACACCAAACACTGGAAAACCCGGGAGGATCACCTCTGAGTGTGTGTGTGTGTGTGTGTGTGTCCTGTGAACCTGATGTCCATGCAGAGGGGCCGGAGAAGGTCCCCGTGGATCCACTCACCGCTGCCTTGTACACGTCATCCATGGCTGCTGGCTGGGAGCTGCCGCCGCCTCGGCTTCAGTCGAAGGTGTGCGAGCTCTGCCGCGGGACGAGGAAAGGCGGCGCAGCGTCCCATAAAGCGGCGGCGCGAAGGAGGCGGAGCCTGGCACGGAAAAAGACTGAAAATGGATCTATAAATAGAGCACAACGGGAGCGACCGACAATAGTTGGACGGTGAAGGCGGCACATTATTAGACATGACCTCAGGCCGGTGCCGGCGTGCACCGGGTCGCCCCGGGCGGCGGGCGGAGACCCTCTCACGCCGGGCTTCCACCTCGTCCGCGGTTCAGAGATGGAGATGTTCGGCTCCGACGCTTCGGCTCCGCTCCCGCGGCTGTGATGGTCCACCGTCGGCCCCTGGATCCGGGCCCAGGGACGACTGTGGAGGAATTCACGCGGCGTTCAGGAGCCGCCAGGCATCTGAGACTAAATATAGTCGTCGTTCCTCCCGGGCGGCCGATTTAACTCCGACCTGTGATCTGCATCTGAGACCTGCACTCAGATCCACCTCTGTCCATGGTTTGGACCCATGTGGAGGTGGACATGATGCCTCCATCCAGACCTCCGGCGGATCTCGGTCGGGTTCATGCAGATGCCGGAGCTGTCAGAACGTTTGAAAAGAGGCACCCGATTGTCTGAAAACCAACTCGTGTGAGATGAATGTGAGGACGCTTGTGATCGGACACCGGTCTCTGGGTTCCGGAGAATTCCCGAGGCGTCCCCGGTCCAGCCTGGAGACGGCGTCCCCCCCGTGTCCTGGGTCCTCCTCCGGGCAGGAGCTGGGCCTCCCTGGAACCCGTCCTACCAGATGAGCCTCTTCATCTGGCTCCTCTGGATGTTGAGGAGCAGCAGCTCTGCTCTGAGCTCCTCCTGGATGAAGAAGATCCTCACCCCATCTGTAAGAGGGTTAGAGGCCCGTCTGTACCGGTGATCTCCTACTTTTGGTCTCCACCCACAGCCGGTGAGCTCGGGCGAAGGTAGGAATGGAGATCCACCGGTAAATCCTTCTCCAGAGCGACAGAGCCATGCAGAGACTCCTTCTCCTGCTCCATCCTCCCCTCACTCCTGAACAAACAAGAGATCTTGATCTCCTCTGCCTGAGGCAGGATCTCCTCACCAACCAGGAGAGACCACTCCGCTCGGCGAGGACCGCGACCTCGGGCTCGGAGGCGCTCGTCTGGTCTTCTTCACATTCTGGTGCGAACCGGTCCAATGAGAGCCGGAGATCACGGTCTGATGGCGCCAACAGGATCGTGTCATCTGCAAAGAAGCATCTTTGCTTCGATCCCGAGGTCACCGGACCCGTTCCCCCTGACCCTCCAGGTGCACCTAGACCTTCTGTCCACGGACAGAAGGTGTCAAAGGGCCCCGCCGGTCCGACTCGCTGCTTACAATGTGGACCAGACTCAGGTTCGGGGCCCGGATGGCGCAGGAGGTCCGGCGCCAGATGTCTCCTCCAAGTCCTGGAGGTAGAGTTGTGGTGGCCGCGGTCCTGGACCCGACACCCGCTGCCCTCCCCCCGCTTCCGTCGCACAATGGTATGATCCCCGACTGCCATCGCACGCGATTGGCCGCGCGCCGTGGCCATCCAGATAAAGCCCCGCCCCCGCCCACGTGCACAGCGGACGCCGGTTTCTCCACGTCCGAAGTCCAAGTGAACCAGACAGCATGTCATTTTCAGCCCGAAGCTCACGTTTCTTCTGCCGGTGGCGTCCCAGAGTGTGTGTGTGTCAGGGGGGAGCGGTCCACCTGCAAACACTGCAGGGGAGTGTGTGTGTGTGTGTGTGTGTGTGTGTGTGTGTGTGTGTCAGGGGGGAGCGGTCCACCTGCAAACACTGCAGGAGAGTGTGTGTGTGTGTCAGGGGGTTCCTCGCCATGTCACCACAGTGGAGGCGGGATTAAAGATGACACCCTTTGCAAGCTGAGGTATTTATTTTTCCTGCCGAGCCCCTCCGGAGCGCCACGACCGAAGTCGGGCGGCGCGTGATAAAGATCCAGCCGTGCGAGGCGTCCTTGACTGGAAATAGCAGACCTCTACCGGCGGGGGGGGGGTGATAAATCTTTGTTTGAGTGTAACATTATGTCGGACAGACAAGTGACACCTGCCGGCCCGCGGCAGCTGTGCGCGAAGGTCAGAGGTCGGTCCTCTCATTTTAGCACGCCGCCTCGCCGCCGACGGGGAAAACTTTTGTTAATTCATGGAGGAGTAACAGTTTATATACCGATATCCCGGGAGCGAGCGTCCCGAGGCGCCGCCGCCGGCCGTTTATCCACCTCAGCCTGGGAGGCCGTGAGGCGGCGCCGCCTCAAAGTGGGCCGTCGCCTCAAACCTTCCCGCTTCCCTCCAAACCTCCGGGGAAAACGTGGCCATCGTTTGAGTCCCGGCCTCTGCGGCAGCTTCTCCGGTTCTCTGAGGTCTCTGAGGAAAGTCCGAAACCCGACGTGAACTCTGTCGTCCGTACGAAGCCTTCCCTCTCGGCCCATCGACGGCGGGCGGAGCCGCCCCATTGGGCGATGCGGGCAGAGGCGAGCAGCGCCGCGGCCACCAGGGGGCGCCGCCGGGTCAGGAGAGCATCATCCGAATGTTCTTCTGTCAAAGGTAGTTAGTTACTGCTCGCACTGACTCAACTGTGAAGTTGATATTTCTACAAATGAGCCCAAATAAGTCTGTATTGTTTATTCCCAATATTATTACTAACGGACTTATTTGTAGGATTTATATTCTGCACTCAGAGTTTGTACATTTGTACATTGCATTTCAGATGTTTTGTCACCATTTATAATTTGCTCAGCAAGTCGGGCGCTCGGCGGCCAATCGGCTCCGGAGACGTCAAACTCTTTGCGCCGAAGGTCTCAGAAGGTGAGCGTCTTCAGCGTCCAGAGGCTGTGGAGCTGCAGGACGCGTCCCAGAACCTGGAGACAAACCGGGCGGCCACAGGGTCTGAAAGCATATTCTCGGGAACGTCTCCGTGGAGACCAAACACAACCGTCACGACTCCAGCCTTGGGTTTGCTGGACGGCAGCTCGGGGGTGAGGCGGGTCTTCTTGGAGCGTCCGTGCACCACCAGGAGAAGTGTTGTCTTCAGAGAAGATACCCAAGAAGAACCACATGTGGGGATACCTCCACATACTCCCCAACATCTGCTGGGGAGCATCACCATCGTGTTCTTCCAACTCCAGTCCAATGGATCGCCTGTGGACGCACGGCTACTGGGACAAACAAGAAGTTACCTGGACCAGCGCTCGGTGCCCTCTGGTCTGCACCTCCTCAGAGCCCGGGTTCCAAGTCACTATCTAGGAGATGGTGGAGAAGGACCAGACCAGACAGGGGTCGACCATCCGCTCCATGGTTCACCCTCTCATCCGCACGTCTGGACAACGTAGGGTCTCCACCGAACCTCCTGCATGGGTTTAGACTGTGAGAGGAACCCGGAGAACCCTGAGGAACCTCACGCAGACCCGGGGAGAACATGGAGGCTCCACACAGGAAGGAACCCTGAGGGAATCCAAGCAGGGACCTTCTGGCTGTGAGGAGGAAGCTCCAAAATGATGAATGACGGTTCTTATTATGGACCTTTATATCTTTATTCTGAATAACAATGAATTTCTATTCCATGTTGAGGAAAGGGATGAAGGGATGGATGGATGGATGGATGGATGGATGGATGGATGGATGGATGGATGGATGGATGGATGAAGGGATGGATGGATGGATGGATGAAGGGATGGATGGATGGATGGATGAAGGGATGGATGGATGGATGGATGGATGGATGGATGAAGGGATGGATGGATGAAGGGATGGATGGACCATCCAGGTTCTGTCAGAGATCCCAGAAGCTAAAATGAAGTGAAGAGTCCCAACACGGGAGTAAGTTCTCCACACAGAATGAATGAGATGTTATCGGAGGTGAACCCGTGGCAGGAGGTCAGCAGACGCCTCACAAGCAGAAGCAGGAAACCACGCGGACAGAACATCGGCTGAAGACCGAGAGGTGCTTTTGAAAGCCCGCTCCTGGACCTTCGGCCTCCAGAACCCCGGGCTGCTGCCTTTGGAGGGGGATCTTCAGGTGTCCACAGGCGTGGCGATCTTCACTGTGGACGTGGCAGCGGCTCCTTCCTGTCTGTAGGACCACTGCACAACTGCTGATTGTCCAGGTGGAGCTCAGGACTTCTGATCTTCCCCTCAGGAGTGTCTCCTGGAACGGGGTCGTTCTGCCCTCTTTTCTCTCCACCGTGTTACGGAATGAGAATGGATTGGATGAATGGATGAAAATCTCAAAGGTCTTCGTCGGACCTTCTCGGACGTCATCCCCTCCACCCAACCGTCGCTCAGTCACAGAAAGTCTTCGCGATGAAGATCTCAGATCACACGATGAAGGTCCGGTCCTCAGCTGTGCTTGTTCTGGATGGCCGAGTGGATCTTCCTCAGGTTCTGACGGACCCTGACAAATTCCATCAGCTGGGCTTCTTGTACCTTCGGGTCTTGTTCCTTCTCCTTCTAAAAGAGCAGAAGCATCATCTCACCATGAGGGCAAACAGACCTGCACCAAAATCTGCACCCGTCCTGACGGGAGTTCTCAACGTCTCCATCTTGACAGGAGAAGACCCACCAGAGTAGTGAGGACCTTGAAGATTTGAAGATACTTGAAGATCAAGTACCGAGTGTTGATGGTCCAAAGCAACGAGCGGAGATGACGGGATCAGCCAGAAGGAAAGGAAAGGTGGAGAAGAGAGGAGACGGAGCTGGAGACTGCAGAGATGAAGATGTGGAGGTGATGGACGGCATCAGGAAGGCGTCCATCAGAGGGACAGCACATGCTAGATGTTCTGGAGATAAAAGTCACACTGAGATGGTTTGGATGTGGACAGAGGAGGGATGGAGAAGATCTGGGAAGAAGGAAGCTGAGGTTTGAGGAGGTCTGGAGGAAGACCAGTGAGGAGCTTTATGGACGGATGGAAGGAGGACAGGAAGTGAGTGGGTGTGAGAGGAGAGGGTTGGATGGAGGCAGATGATTGGCTGTGACTCCTGAAGGGAGCAGCCCAAAGGAAAGGAAGAAGAAGAAGAAGAAGAAGAAGAAGAAGATCCCACAGGTAGTCCCCAGAACAAGCTGCATCACCTCCAACTGTTTCTGCTGGCGCCTCAGAAGCTCATCCTCCAGAGGAGTCCTGGTCTGACCCTGGTCTTCTTGGCCGCTTTGCATCCGCTTCCTCCTCTCCAGAACCTGCTGCAGCTCGGACCTGCTGCTCAGCACCAGACCCCTGGACCGGGACGGGACCGGACAACGCTTGCCGTGATTTTTCAGATTGGAAAAAAGGCACGTCGGGAAATTCAGAAGCTAATGTTTCTCTGTGAACGGACGTGTTCGGTCAAGTCCGGACAACCACAGGAGACCCAGATCGCCCGGCAGCCGACGGCGTGAGGAGGAGCGGCGTGAGGTCCACCTGAACCCCAGAAACCCATCAGAGTTCCTGCGCTGACAGCGGCCGGTCTGAGAGAAGGCCAAAGACTCAGAGCTTTCACTGTGCGACGCAGCGATCGGCTTACCGGCGCCGGCATGGAGAGAAGGTGTTTGATTGCAGGGTCGAGCCTCATGTATTTTTAACGGCCTCTGCTTGAGAGGAGAAAGGCTTGATGACGGACTCTCGGCAAACAAACCCCCTTCAGCTCAGCCGGGCCCAGACAAAGCCCGGCCCTCGGCTGCGCTCCTTGTCTTACTAAGATGACACTTGTTGCCTCCTCCGAGAGGATCGCGTGCCGCCTCGGCCGAGCTGCCCGACGCGACCGCCGACTCAAATCCGACCTGATTCCGTGTTGGAGGTCGGACGTAGGAAACCTGTTCAGTGTCACAGGCTACACTTTGGACCTCCATTGGTGAGGACACTAAGGGACACTAAACCCCTTGCAGTCGGAGTCCACTGCAAACCAAAGTATCTCGGATGGAACCTCACGTAGGCTCCTTGCGTGGCTCTTCTGGAAGTGACCAAACTAACGGGTCGATACGGCGATTACAACCACGACTGCTGTCCAGGCTTCCTTTCTATCTCAGTTTGCGTCAAGAAGGAAAGGGTCTTTCCCATCCAAAGGCTGGACACCACGACCCACTTCAAGCACACCCGCTACCACACCTGCATCCAGCTGTCCCAACCTTGAAGCCTGATTCCTCAGACAAGGACATTCCATCAGGACTTCTGGCTGCACGTCATTGTTCATTCATTCATCCAAGCATGGACGTCCTGCCGTCACATGCAGAGATCTTCATGGCCCGCTGGCGGTCGCAGGACCAAACCGCCGCAATCAGTGTGAAAACAACACTGACTCAGGAGTAGATACGACACTAAACTCACCACAACACACCCTGTAAATCTAAGTGGTGCTAGTGATGCTAGAGGTGCCGTGGATTCTGGCCACGGTGACGCAACGTACCTTTTGTGGGCCAGCAGGAGTTCCTTATGAAGCTCGTTGTGAGTCCTGGTGGCCTTGACAGGAAACAGCTGGTCCGGGGAACTTTCAGGCTTCACTCCATTATCTGAAAAAGAAGATTGGATCCCAAAATCAGACCAGGGTTTCTGGTGTTTTTGCGGAGAACATACATGTCTTCTTCATGCTCTGTAGTCTTTGATGCTTCATGAGGATAAAGCGAGTCTTTGGGTTTTTGATAAAGCCACCATTCGAGGACGAGGTTTTATTTCTCACCATTTAACCCATAAGATGCAACTCAAAGTTAAAAAACTGTTCAATCCCAGCTTCTTCTTCTTCTTCTTCTTCTTCCACCTTAGGTTATTATCCTTCTGGCTTCCAGCACAAGGAGCATCATGTTGGTGTTGGTCTCCAATGGATTAAACCTCTTGTCCAGTCATTGCCCATGACTCGCATCCATAGCAGAAGCTGTTGCTCTGCTGATCCTGAGCTTCAGGCTGGTACTGATGGCTTTGCTCCTCTCTTATCATCTGTTCTCCACTGCTGTCAGGTTTCGTGAAGCAAAGCCAACCGGCTTCTCTGCTCCGTCCTCCATTCCATGCAAAACTACTGCCCCGGTTCTTCAGGGCCATTGGACTCATGGAAGAAGGAGCTCCATATGGGGGTCAGAGATTGGAGGAGCCTCTTCCATCACCGCAACACTTCTGCCGCAAACCAGACGGACGGACACACCTCCATGGTGGGCTTCTCCCCACCATGTCTGAAATCCTCCTCACTCACTCCACATCTCACGTATCTTTGTTTTTTCTGCATTTCTGGGTTCAGCTTTTCCTTGGAGAAGCGGCAGCGGCTCCCACTAGTGGTCACACAAAGAAGTAGAATTCCCTGAATCGGACAGGACGCTTTCAGGCGCCGGGTTTCCAGCGCGGGACAAATTCTGTTATACTTTGATTATTTTCCACGCACCAGATGAAAACAGACCCCGGTCGTCCTGCCGGCCGTCTTCTGGACGGCTTCGGTCCAGATGGTGCGAGGCAGCAAGAGACTGGTCGGTTTCCCCGGCACCGGCTGGACCGTCCCCTCCGAACCTCTGCACTCTGTCCAAGAGTACAGCAAACACTGTCCTCAAACCTACACTTTGCACTGAGCAGACTTGGTACGTCTCTGCCGCACCATTGTCTTTCCGCATATCTTTGGCATTACAAGCCTCCGTCTCCGTATCTTGGGGAATTTCCAGGCCTCTCCTGAGCCTCAGTGCTGGGGTTTCCCCCGGCAAGTGTCGTGTGGCGTCAGCGCTAATGCCGGAGGCTAATCTGTCCCGGAGCACATCGTCCAGCTCAGTCGCCTCTCCTCGCCTCCAGAGCCGGCCGGGCTGACTTTGCTTCCTGAAATGGATGTGAAACTCGAGCCTCTGGACCATCGCGGAAGGTTTGGGATTGCGGAGGTTCCCCTGGAGCGCGACCCGCTCATCCCGGGCTAATCGGGATTCCTCTCACTACAAACAGAGGCTTAAGTCGACATCGCTGTCTTGGCGCGATGAGCACATGGACCGGCTGCACGGCTTCTTCACTTGGTTCTTCTTGTCCTCCTCTGCCATCCCTGCTCTGACCAGACATCGTACATCATACATCATAAACCATACATCATGCCATACTTCTTCTGCGGTCCAGCGAGCACGCCGTGCATGTGACCTGGAGGTCATGCATCCAGAAGCTGGCGTGACTCATGTGGGATGAGATTCGGGTGAAAAGGGCGACGCCCTCGCCGGGGGCCGAGGGAGCCAGGGGCGACGGCGAGGATGGTGAGATTGAAATCAGAGAGCGCGGCTCACGGAGATACCGATAGCTCTGGAGAAGATGTATAATTCATCGGACAGGGATGGAGCGGACGGGTGCTCAAACGACTGATCGCCACGAAGCAAAGGAGGGAAGTAAGAGCCGGACTGGTGGCCAGAACTGCCATCGGGTGATTCATGGTTTCAGGAGGAGGAAGAAGCGCCGTACCGGCGGGGAGGATGGAAACCCATGGGAGTTTTATCTAAAGCGCCTCCGTCGCCCGGATGTCTCAGTATGTGACGGTCCAGGTTAAACCCGGCCTTCCACCCCGTGACCGCTGTGATTAAACTAATCAATCAGTGTCCCAAGTTTGGACGTCTTGGTACCTGCTGGTGGAGAAAATAAATTAGAAACATAAAACTACTGTCCCCTCACGGCTGGAGGGGACGTCTTTAGAAAGTCACGTTGTACTTCTTCATTTCGACCTGACCGCATGAAACACCAACTTAAGTGAATACGTTGGACACGGTTCAGCCCGAAGAGCGAAACGTGCACGATTTTAGCATGACAGAGTTCCCGCGGAAGAGATTTGTGCCCGCCGGGCTCGGAGCTCGGAGCCGCCTCCGAACCGACGCTCGGCTCCGGCGCCGCCTGAAGGAGCCGCTCGGAGGTTACAAGTACGAGCGTCACGTTCTCAGCGCATCAGCCGGACGTTCTCCTGCATTGCAAACATCTCATTCCATAGGTTTGTTTTCTAGGAGCCACGTGCTGCGGACGTTCCTCCTGGTTCCTACCCGAGGCAGCGGTCGGGACCGCGGGGTGAAGCTACTGCCGAGCGGACCTACCTGCGCCGCGTGGAGTCGGCGGTCGAGCCTGGAGCCGGCCAACATTCGCCATGTCGCGGAGGCGAGCGGCACTCTCTGCAGAGCGGCTGTGGGTTTGTGTTGTGTTACCTGAGAGTTCTGCAGGAGGTCCAGTGTCAGCGCTGGGCTCCTCCCGCTCTGACCTCATTCTGCTCAACACGTGGACTCTCTGAGGAGAAGGAGGGGCCGCAGACACACCCGCATGTTTCTTTGACGGGAAGCGCTTTCTGCGACCGTCCGTCCATCATCTACTGTTTCTTCGTAAAGTCGGGGTCGCAGGGACGCCGGAGCCGATCCCTGCCGGAGCCGGACCAGAGGCCGGGTCCATCACTGGACCAGAGGCCGGGTCCATCACCGGACCAGAGGCCGGGTCCGTCGCCGGACCACGTATGGACATGGACATTATCCACCCTGTCCTGCACACCTCTGGACAGGCAGGAGAAAGGCAGGACCAAAGGGAGGTTTGTAGATGTCGTGAAGGAGGACATGCAGACGGGGGGTGCGGCAGAGGAAGAGGAAGAGGAGGAGGAGGAGAGGGTTAGATGGAGACAGATGTGGTGGACTCTCATCAGGGAGAAGCCAGGAGAGAAGAAGACCACAATGCAGACTCATCTGTCCAAATCTCCAGGACAATGTGGAACCAGGCAGGACGACGGCCTCCTGCCGGAGCGCCGCTCCGTCAGGCGTCGGCAAGAAGAATCCAAAGCTGCAGAGACACAAGCGGAGGCAGAGCAGCAGATGAGGAAGGTCTGCCGGGCCGGCGAGCTTCTCGCCACACGGACCAGGACTTCGGTCGACGGGATCCGTGAGGGAACCGGACGGCGAAGGCCACCTCCGGTATCCCCGTTCTGAATGAAGATCCCGCAGCAGAGGTTGTCCTGGAGCTCCTGAGTCCAACACCTGAATGTGCAGATGGTTCCACACAAACCCAGCGCTTCTGCTCAACCGGGTCGGACGTCCTCGATGTTTCCCCGGCTCCCCGGCTCGACGTACGGACGGCGAGATACAGGAGATACTCCGGTATCCGGTGCTTCCAAACTCTCACCTCTGAGCTTCGATCTGGATGAAAAGCAGCCCGGATGTATCGCGGATGGTCTTCTGTGTCACATGACGGCGGCGGCCAATCAGACGGCAGAACCGAGGGCCGACGGCGCGGCGCGTCGGGCAAAGCTTGGCGAGGAGGTCCGAGAGAGACGCTTTTCCACACGACAGCAGCGCCGATAACCTCCTGGACCGGCGGCCCTGCACCACCTGCTGGACCGGGAGGAACCTGCAGGAGCTCCAGGAAGGCTGAGAACATCCAGGTGCAGGAGATGCGAACGGTGTCTCAACTTCTGTTTATATCAGGTTATAAATAACTGCATTACATTACGATTATTTTATCATAAGTTTCAACTTAATGTCATGTTTTTTATGGGATCGATCTCGGCTGCGTTGGCTTTTCTTGGGCCGTCACTGGTATCTCATGTTGAAGCTATGGATGAAGACCACACTGGTGGCGTAGTTTTCTTTTACGGGGCGAGAAGCAGCGTCCGGTATCACCTGGAAAGGACACCTGACGGTCTGGCCCGTCCCTCCGACACCTGCCGGGAGAAACGTCCCCGCCTCCGGCGAGAAGGTCCATGTGGACGCATCACATTCATGCTGAACTGATTCCTTCAACATCGGGGAGCAGGACCAGAAGATCTGGATCACAGCACTTTTAGAAACCCCTGAAGTCACCGGGACAGAGTCAGCCTCCATCTGCTGGAAGTGAAGTTTAAGTGTTGGGCCTCCATCTCACTTCATCTACAGCAGACCTTCTCCCACGGAGGCCACCTGGCGTCAGCCACGAAGACGCGGTTCGACTTTGACGAAACACCGTCCGCAACACTCCGGCTCGACAGCTGGAAGAAACACCTTGACGACGCGTCCGAGTATCTGCATCTTCCTGGAGACTCGGCCGGACGGTCGAGGTTCGGAGAGAGTTTGGAGTCCAAAGGACCAACGGTGGCTTTTAGAAGGTTTCCAACGGACAAACCTGCAAACGCAGCGGGAAGACGACGGATTCGAGACACGATCGGCTCGGAGAATGAAACCCTCACGGGAAAAGCGAATAGGAAAGCTGGTTTTTATGATCTCGAAAAGTAAAATCAAATAAAAATAAAATGACACTGGCCAAAGTCAGAGGCAGACAGACAGGAGGAGGACAAGGGAACCCAGGAAACACCCACATCAACAGCAGACCGACGATTGTCCGGAGAACACGGCGCGCGAGACGGTGTGTGTGTGCAGACCCCCGAGGCCGGGAGGCCTGAACCCGAGTCCGGATCCGGCTTCCGAACAGAACCGGCGGGTCGAACGTCTGGTCCTGACAGCCGGACTCGTCTTCTGCCCGCCGAGACGTCCCTCCGCCTCCGAGCTGAACGGTAGTTTGTTATAACGGGAACCAGGATGTTACGCTGGAGCCCCCGCCGGACCGGACCCAGATCCAGACCCAGACCCAGACCCGGGCTCAGACCCGGGCTCAGACCCAAGCTGGGTTTCTTTCTCCCGAGGACTCGGGCGTCTGCACGTTTCCACACGGCCATCACGTCCCTTCAGCAGGTCAGAGGTCAGAGGTCACAGAGTGCAACAGATGGAAGGAACAGCGTGAGAGCAGAAGGAAGGAGCAGAAGAAGGCGCTTCAGGCTCGGCTTCTTCGCCGCGTGGAAGCGAAATAAAGGGAGGATTCTGGATCATTGGTTGCTCATTCTTTATCCCTCAAAGCCGGGCGACGCCTGGGCTCGGGGCTGCAGCGCAGGCCGGACCAGCCCGGACTCTCTGACGCTCGCTGGGCGGCGCAGCAGCAGCAGGAGGTCACTTGAAGGCCGCCTGCAGATCTTTGAAGGCGGCTCGCCGCTGCTTCTGCTCCTCCAGCTGCTTCTTCTTGGCCTCCTGCTCCTGACGGATCTCCTCCTCGAAGCGGTTGGAGTCGGAGATGGCCTGGACCTGACCGGCGGGACGACAAGCAGCTGTTAGACGAGGCATCGCACGCTTTCTTTCCACGAGGCGGCCCGGACGTCGGACCTCCTCGCATCTGAAAAGACCAGAGTGGATCTTTCTGCTCCACGAGGCCTCCTGAGGAACAACCGACGACTGACGGCGGAGGGACGACCCTCCCTGCGTGTCCCGCCTCTTACCAGGAGCCTCACGCTCAAATCTTGTCTCGATTGGGAAAAAAAAAAACGATCCTTCCTCCACCCGGTGGAGGATCTTCTCCCGGCCCGGAGAAGAAGCACCTCCTCCCTCGGCGCCGGCTCCTCTCTAAAGAGCTCCTGGCTGGTTGTGATCTTCGCGGACGAGGAGAACCTTCTGCGGGGCCGAGGAGGAGCCGTCTGGCCGTGAACGGCGAGCTCTTTGAAAGCGCGTCGAAGCCTCGCTTGCGAAGAACCAGAGGTTCCTCCTGGTGCCTCCAGCTGCCGCGTGAGGATCTGAGGAGAAGCCGCCCGGGAGCCGGAGGCTCCGGCACGTTCTGCCACACTCACTTTGGCTTCGAAGAAGGTCTTGGCTCCTTTGACTCCTTCTTCGGAGACGTCGATCTCGGAGAGGCGGGCGAGGGCGCAGAGGCCGCTGTCCTCGGACAGCTCTCCTGCCGCCGCCTTCCTGAAGATCAGCAGGAACTGAGAAGGACAGGGAGGACGGGAGGAAGGTCAGGGGCAGAAGATGCTTTACACTGGACGGGCTTCGACCTTCGCCGTCCCGCTTCACCTCTCTGAAGCTCAGCTTGTTGTCCAGGTCCTCGTCCACCTCCTTGATCATGTTCTTCAAGCCCAGGTGTGTCTGCGGGGCCCCGAGCTTCTCCATCATCAGCTTCAGCTCCATCAGGTCGATGAAGTTGTCTTTGCCCGCGTCATACCTGCATGGAGACGGAAGGGGGGAGTTAGCCCGAGGTCTCACCTGAGCGCCGGTCCGGACCGGCTCTTCTTCCCGGTCGTCCGTAAACCTCGCGCGGCGCCTTCAAGGTGAGCTGATACGGCGCGGAACCGCGGAGCCGAAGCACCCTCGACCTTCTCCTTGAAGGTCCGAAGGCCGGAGGGACCTTCTGTGCTCGGCCTGCGCTGTCATTGCAGCGGCGGAGCTGCCGGGCAGCGGCGGCGCCTCCTCCCAGGACGGAACCCGACGAGAACCACGAGCTTCGCCCGAGGACGCCGTTGGTCCAGGAAGTCACCAGAAGCAGAGCTTCCTGTTCTGCGTGCTCTCAGCTCTGCGGCGGCAGAAGGACTTCCTGCGCCGCCTCCATGACCTTTGAGATCCTCCGGCTCAGCGGAGCTGAAACGTCAGCAGGCCGCGGTTCCTCCTCCACGCTGCTGCTGGAGACGGAGGAGGTGCGGAGCCACTCCGGGACCAAAATAAGACCTTCCGGAGTCAGAGTCCGCTTGGCAGGGCTCCATATCTACTCTGAGATATTTGTTCTCCTGGGAGACGCCGGGCCTCGTTCTCACGGTGAAGGTTGCTTCTGGACAACTTCCACTTTCACACTTCTTCTTTTTAGGGCTTCCGCGGTCACCTGACTAATGTAGCTTCCACAAAGTCGCAGAAGGCCGAGCTGTGTGTGTTCAGAGAGGCGCGAGGGACCTGACCGGACACATAGCTGGGCTCCAGACGCCCGTGGAGATCCTTCACTTTCATCAGAAGATGAACTATTTTTAAACCCAGAAGACAAACGACGGCCGCTTTCTGTGACTCGGCACCTTCGGTCGGTCTCCAGAAGACCTTCATGGAGATGAACATGGTTCATGTTCCCGACAGCCAAGATGGCCTGTGTGTGTGTGTGTGTGTGTGTGTGTGTGTGTGTCATGGCTTCACAGGCCTGGACGTGAGAAGAACCTGAGGAATTTGGCTGAGGAGGCGGAGCCAGGAATGACAGACATGCAGAGACACGACGTCTCCTGAACGTCCACCTGCTCTCACTCTGAAGAAAGGAGGAGACCCTTCATCTAGATGTGGACTAGGCTTCCAATACAATTGTGTTGTGGACACACACACACACACACACACACACACACACACACACACACACACACACACACACACACACACACACACACACGCACGCACACGCACACGCACACGCACACGCAAGGACAGATGAACCTTTTGGAACATCTAGGCCTTAAAGACCTTCAGCCCTCTGGGACCTGGAGGGCTGAGAAGCTCCACAGGTGTGTCACGGTGTCGTCACACACCCATGAAGATGTCCATCTGAGAGGTGTATCTGCTGCCGAGGGACACCATCTCATGTCCCGACTGATTCTTCTCCTCTTCTGCTCTCAGCGTGGAGCTTCTCCTCGCGGTCGGTGAACTGAATGCAGAACCCTTCTTCTGCTGCCTGGGAGGAGGCGAGCAGCTGCTCCCTGCAGAAGGTCCTTCCATCCCTGCGGGTTTCACCTGAAGGAGCGGAGAACCTGAGGAGCCGTTCACGACGGAGAACCCGAGGTGCCACAGCTCTGCGTGATCACGGGCCGCCACCTCGTCGCAGAAGAAGGTTCAGATCCGTATCTGCACCTGCTCTGCTGGGATCAGAGCTGTAAGGGGGCCCAGGCCTCCTGGACCCGGCCTCTGAGGACCGGGGCGGCGCTGACCTGGACCTTCAGCAGCAGAGCAGAAGGTCCTTCGGCTCGCCGTCGGGCCGCAGCCGCGGGCGGGACGGCAGCGACGCACTGGGACGACTCGCATCTCCACACGCTTTAGAAACGCTTCGTTCTCCACCACAAATCCACTACGTGACACCGATGCAGGTCCAGATCCTGGACCTGGTCCCACGACAGGTCCACAGAGACCAGTTGGACTCACTGCAGCTCCGTTAGAAGGGTCTGCCCTCGGAGGAGCCGGGCGGTCCGGAAGCAGATATCAGACCGAGACCGTCGGCATTTCCGCTTCCTCATGAGAGCTTCTCGCCGCCCGAGGGACCACACCCTGCACCAGATGGTCCACGGACCCTCGAGGTCTTCACAGGGCGGGAACGTGACGAGGAGATGTTTGAGCGGGTTCTCCGACGCCTCCTCGGTGTGAGAAGACCTGAGGGTTCGAGGACCTTCGAGCAGAAGCACCTGCCTGAAGGACGAGCCTCAAGGAAACCCTCCAGACACGGAGGAGGCTTGGCCTTCAACGCAGAAGGTCCTGGACCAGAGATGGACCCCCCCCCACCACACACACACACACACACACACACACACACACACACACACACACACACACACACACACACACACACACACACACACACACACACACACACACACCCCGTGACCGACGCACTCACGTCTTGAACATCTTCTCCATGTCCTTGATCTGCTTCCTGGAGAACTCCTTGAACTCCGTGTAGGGGTTGAAGGTCCTGGCCCCGGCCGCCCCCCCCCCTCCGCCGCCCAGCCCGTCGTTCAGCTCCCCGCGCCGGAGCAGCTTCGCGCCGAGCTCCGCGTCCGCGTTCGCGGTGACGGGCTTGTCCTCGCCGGGGCCCCCCGGTCCTCCCGGTCCTCCCGGTCCTCCCGGTCCCTCCGGTCCCTCCGGTCCCTCCGCCGGGGCCTCCTCGATCTGCAGGCGGCGGCTCAGCTTGCTCGACAGCTCGTCGCTGGCCATGTCGTGCGCGTCCTGACGCCTCAGACCTGAAGCTCCGCGCTTCCGTGTGCGAGGACGCGCCGGCCGCGCCTCGGCCGAGCGGCGGCTGCGCGCTTCTCCGCGGGCGAGGGCGCCCCCGTGCGGCGGGAGGCCGTCATTGCACCGCGCCGCCGAGCGTCAGAGGTTTTTTATTTTATTTAACCTTTATTTTAACCGGGAAAAAGTCCTGTGGAGGTTAAAAACCTCTTTTACAAGGCAGTCCTGGCCAAGAAGCAGCAATAATATTACAAACAGTAAAAAGAAGCAATTACATTTCAACAAGTTGACCTCTAGTGTGTAATATTCTGTGTGATATGTCCACAATATCTGCATTATTTGGATTCATGTTCTCCACTATGGTTGGTCACATGTCGTGTGATGCTTTACACACACTCCGTAAACTGTTATTAAGCTGTATCAACCGCCTGGAGAAGCTCTGCCTTATAACACACACACACACTCAAACTGTCAGACTGAGCGTTCTTGTACACACCGTACATTTCTTAACCTGAGAAACATAACATAGTGTTCTCAGTCCGGTTTTAGAAGCATTTAGTGAGATAAAATGAGGGAGTTTCCAGTCTCTTTGAAGCCTGTTCCATGCAGAAGGGCGGCACAAGCAGAAGCTCTTTCCCCGGTTCTGTTCGGGCAAAAGGGATGTAGAGCAGCAGTCGATCATCTGATGGCAGCAGGTGAGAACCAACGGTCCGTCTTGTGACTCGGTCACAGATGCAGGAGGGCGGCGGCCTTGTAGATAAAAGAGTGCCGATGCCCCGACCTCCTGGTGGACAAGGAAGGCCGTCCAACACCAGAACATAGCTCACAATGACGTGTTAACCATCTACAATTTGTTACGAACCTCAGTGAGGCACCAGATGTTGGTCCCTGAAGGTCCAAGCGGGACAAAGTAGAACACAATACGCATCAAGACAAGCGAATATCAGAGGTGTCCGGGTTGAAGATTCAAACTGTACCGCGGTTCAAACCGCAGCGAGGTCCGGCCAGATGGAGCGAGACGAGACGAGAGGTCGCGCCGTCCTTTCTGGACCGAGGTTAACGCTGCGGTGGAAGGATCTCCCGAGACCTTGGGCGGTTCGCCTCGGGGGGATCGTGGTACCGCCGAACCCACTCCCGTGGTCGATTAGCGGGTCAAAGGGTGGCTGAGAACTTCCCTCACCTCGGACGACATCCTCCTCCTCGGGTGCAACTCCGAGCCCGTCACTCTGCCGGCCTCAAGGATGAGTTTGCAAAATCCGTCTGCGTGGTCCACCTCGGGCTGGAGGCCAGCACGCCACAGAATACGATGCATCGCCGACCACGACAGACTCGCAGGACGACCTCGGTATCGTCCGGCAGATGTGGAAGGGCCTCCCTCTCCTCAGCCGACCCAGGAGACTCTCAGGTGAATCAGAGAGGTCGGTGGTTGTGGGCTTTAGATTCCCTCTGAAGGGGGTGTGAAGTCCAAGACCAAGACTACGTACTCCTTCACCAAAGGTGGTTTGAAGTCTCAGTCCTCTCTTGGTGGAGAAGACCAAGACGACACGCTTCTTCTGCCTTGTCCATAACGTAGCGTTTCCGCCCAACCGAAGGCAGTCCCAATAGAATCGGCCTCGGACAGAAAACAGCGGCTCCGTCTTCCCGTCTTCTGAGTTCCACCGCCGTCCCAAAGCGCCGCAGAAGAAACAGCGACT